>NC_051139.1:3063873-3152114 GCF_014839805.1 Manduca sexta
TTCCCCTTGTAAGAAAAACAATTCTTTTAATTCATTTACGACTCCATTTTCTTCTCTATTTACCTATGTGGTAAATCTCGAATTTTCGCATAGCAATCTCCTTTTACGCCTACGCGAATGGTAAACATTGACATTAAACTACTTTACGATCTTTTTCTCTACAAATTTTGTTAATTTTTATTCTTGACGTTGCAACCTTCGTTAAATATATAATAATATGATGATGAAATATAATAATATGATAATAGGAACGACTACTCGTGTCTAGTTTTATTTTAGTAGAAATCTTTCTTCGGCACTGGCTTTAACAATACTACAAGCGTCAACAAGCACTCACCTCAGGGCGCGGCGCGGGCGGTTAGTGTTAGACATTAGCTCTACACCGCGACTATTTCACCACCTTGGAACAACACCCACGTTATAAAACCAGCAATCTACCTGTTACTTACGATACAAACGTTTCCCTTATTAGCAGATCATTTTGTACGGATTTTCAGTTTTACACCTTTCGAAGCATTTTATGTTCGTTATTTAGCTAGTACATCTAATTTACCCCAGTTTAGTTGGGTAATTGTATTAGGTGTTTAAGATGCAAGATGCAGCAGGACAATTTTATTCATCCCAAAGCAATGGTTTGGTAGTTTCAATTGCAATTAGCATACCATGGAATTTACATATTTCTCTTTTTAATCTATATCGACTTTACCACAATTCCTAGAAACTCATTAGTTATTTCTACAAAACATAATCACAAACCTACATTCTCTTATAAAATGTTAAATTATCCCAATCTAGTGTTAGTGTGTTACCTGATCTTGATGGGATGCCGTAGCGACAGCTCGGAGCCCGAGGTGGAGGGCGAGCGCGGCACGGGCAGCAGGCGCGGCGCGCGCGGCGTGCGGGGCGAGCGGCCGCGCGCGAACTCCAGCCGGTAGTTGTCGGAGCGGGGGCTGCCGCTAAACGCCTCGGTTTCTGCTGCTGATGACGCAGTAATATATTTAGAGGCTTTACATGGGAATATAAAAAAAAAACAATTATCAGGGGCAGGCAAAGGTACAACTAGGGGCACCCACTATACGCCGTGTGTATGCACAACTTTTAGATTCCGAGCAGATACTAAGATTGTACAGAAAAACCTTATTTAACTTTGTTTAATCCAGGACCTGAAAGCGGTGCGATAGCGCACACGCAATACAATTATGCCACCGAAGCAGTGCAAATATGGGAATAAGTTGCTAAAATTTTGAATTAACAGACTTTTTTTTATCTCTCAGATACCAATTTCATGATATTTTTTGCGAGCCGGCGTTAATATAATGATAAGGTAAAGTAAGTTAAATAGGTTCGTTTCCTGAATTTCTCTAAGCCCGGAAGCCGTAACAGTATGATGTCACAACGTAAATTAGGAAGTATATAATCAGTGCCGTTGAGAAACGTCATCCTCCAGAAATGCGCGATTACCTAAAATACCAAATCTCCTGTCTACACTCATTGATGTGTCGGCACTAACAGTGTTTTTACAATTCAGGACAAACACTGTAAATGTTGTCCTTTGTGTTGCATACTAGTTGACACACAAATAGTACGATTCCTGTATGCGGATTGTGTCCCGCTTCGCACGCGCGTTGACAGCGACAAGGCCGCCGCGCCCGCTGTCCATTATCCTACTTCCGATGTCGCCACGTGTTATTCTATGCTTATTACCTTGTTAGTCAATACTCGTTTATAAAATTACAAAGATTTGCAAATCTTAAATATTAGAAAAGGATTTATTTTATTCGGTGTTTAATAAATCTACATAATATTATTTTCTAGTCTTAGAAACCTTTTTATAAATTTAAACGAAACAAATAAATATTTGAATTTAGAATATGCAACAGCGATTTAAATTTTAAAACGAAAAAATAATAAGGCCGCATAATTTTAAGCTTTTTTTTTCTTTATTAGTAGTCATTTTAAACCCCGCTAAGCAATCCAGGGGTGAGATTTTCACACGAGGTCTCAGTTTTCACCAAGAGTACGTATCAGTTTTGCTTAAAGTTGACTTTAGTTGTGGATTGTACCATTGGCACCTTTCCCGATTCCAGTTACCTGACGTACAAGGAGAGGCAGCCTCGGGAATACGAATGTGAGCACTTCAATTTAAAACGGCATGGTTAGTTTGTGTATAAAATAATGAGTTCGTGTTTGGAATAATAATAAATAAACCTAAATTTTAGTATGGTAGGAATCAAGGTCAGTTCAAATACTTAGTGATTTTTAGCGATTTATTTTAAAATATCGGAGAATCCACGCAGTTTCTGACAATTATCTTGTCACGTACCTCAGAAATGTACGAAAATAATACTTTTCCCCTTGCGCTCAAAGATATTATTATTGATGTCTCTTTGCCTCTGCTTACGTGGAAAATCTGATAGAATTGTCTTGAAGATAGTCTCACCGTTGCAGATGACGTGCGCGGACATGGGCATGCGCGCGCAAGCAGGTGGGTGCGTGTGCGCAGGCGGCGCGGCCCAGTCGCGGTACACGCGCGCGCCCTCGCACCGCCACTCCGACAGCTCCACACAACGGATCTATAGACAGGAGACCAGCATATTACTAATAACTTTCTTGGTATTTTAAAGGATGGGATCTGGAATCTATTCTGCAATCGAGCAATCAACAGTAAATTTAATTTTGTAAATGATATAATTCTTCGTACCGGATTTATTATAAACAGACCCAAATCGAAAGGCTGGTATATAATTTTGTATCGTAAAATATATATTTATCGTATAAAATAACGATTCGCAAATAGATATTTTTTTTGGGAGACGAGTACCTCGTATGTTATGGATGTGTTAAATAATTTTAAAAGTTTTATTTACCGGTGTAGTGCTCTTGCTCCTCCCACTGATCTCCGAGGAGGCGTTACTGTGCCTCTGCCTCTCGCGCGTCCTCTCCGGCGCCGGCGACTCCCGGCATGAACCATCAGGCTCGTCCCTTGTCTGAAAACGAAATACATTGATTACAGAGAGGAAAAACTTAAAAAAAAAGTCTCACAAGCTATCAACAAATCTAAAAGTAATCGTCGTGCAATATACATAAAAAAGAATGAGTTTCTGAGTTTGATGCTAGAATTTGAAGTTACATTTTTTTGTGCCCTTACCTTTGCGTTGTTAGTGGTGGGGGCGGGCATGCTGGCAGCGCCACTGCTCACCAATCTCAGCTGTTGTCGGATGTTCGCCTTTTCCCTCGCGCGTTTGCGTTGGAATTCCTCTTCAACCCTAAAAGGGCACAATTTGTGTTAACTAGATTCTCGTCAATTAATCTGCTAACTTTTAAAGTAGCCATAGCTTAATGGAATTAGAGAGGTCTGCCGTGACGAAGGTATGAGGTTGGAAAATTCATTATGTTACAGTACATTTCTAAATCCTTTGGCCATCCTATCTAATTAACTAACAAATTTATTGGCAGATTTGAATTTACAAAGGATACCCACCTATCTAATTACCTAAGTAACTAAACGAAATATCACCAATCTTTCGTTACCTCCTCATAGCTTCTTGTTCAGTTTTCCGCTGTTGTTCCTTCAAGTCCGCCTCCTTGGACAGCTTCTCAGCTAATCGTCTTCGCTCCAGCTGTCTCACTGTTGACTGAAATGTGAATCGCTTACTCCGACCGCCCGCGTTCGTTGGACGCTGTAACAAATAAGATTTGAATGAAAATCTCATCATTATTAGAATCATATTGCAAGTTTAGACTAGCACGTTCTTGCTGTAAAATATTGTGCACTTTCAGATGTTTTTACTCTAGTTGCAATATTTCAATAGATCTATACGTATGTAACATGTTGCAAGCTAAAAAAAAAGAAGTTGCAGAAGTCGACTTCTGTAAGATTTCTTATAAATCTAGACCTTGCTTGTGAACGAATTGCTATAAACGTTTCCAGTATCTTCTTTAACTGTTTGTAAGAGTATTGCGGTTCTCGAAAAATCCTTTGCATGGCTTTTAAATTTATGGATATAATATCTACTTCATTAACCACTTTCAAATGTTGTTTAGATTTATCTCCGCAGAAAGCCATCATAACCGTGAAACCAATTTTGTTACAAGTTTAGGGAAAGGCGAGAAAATTATAATTTTATGGTAAATGATTCTCGTCGCGAAATTCAGTTAGATAACAATGCAGAAAGTCTTTGGGTTAACAACAAATGTCACTTCTTAGACATTCATCATTTTATCTTGTTACCTATTTTTTTAACTGTATTTTACATCTAAAATCAAATACGGTTGTTTTTATTGCATTATTAAATTATTTTGGTTTAAAATTACGTGGAAAAATCCTCAAGTATATTTAAAGTGAAACGATACTAAATTCGTGTTGTAAAACTTTATTTCATGGAATTGGACTTGCCTAACATACTTGCCGTTTTATCTACAATCTCTCCAACGATAAAATTATAAAAATAAAAATAGTATGTAATATTTCAATACTTAAATTGTCCATGAATTGTAATTTTATCTTATAATTGAACATAAATCTCCAGATTTTGAAGTTATATTTGCAATCCCAATTATTCGAAAGGTTCTTTATTCTATTCATCTGTACAATATTTTTTATAGGGCTCGGCATAGTGATTCAACTGCACCTGATGGTAAGTAAAGTGGGGTCCAACAGAATTTCGACTGACGGGAGATAATTATCCCTCGGCAGTCGACACAATTATGCCGGCCTGTTGGATCCAGATGTACACAGGCTGATCTCGGAAGGCGACTCACTTACGTGAGGCCATTATGACGGGTTTTAACACCTTATGTACGGTGGTCGCTATACGGTCAAATATAAAATATATCCCACCACCACCACATGTAAATCCTACTCACATTTTCAACAAGCCGGTATAATCAGATAATCATCTCTCGTCAGTCGACACTCTATTTAGACCTCACTCCGTTTACCATCAGAGGTACAGTTCGTACAAACGGGCCCGTATAAAAAACATATTAAGCTCGTCTATATTTTTTATATATTACTTCTTTTTTATTATTTAAAGCCTTTTGTTTACAATTTGTGTTTTTACCATAAATTCTTTACATGCTTTTATAATCTACATTCGGTCTTCTATTCACTTCAAACACACATAATTTTAATGCACAGTCGTAAAATCCCTATTAGCAATCAAATTAGCAGCCGCAAAGAACGCTTGAGGATACTTAACTGTTAAGTTTTGGTCATATTTCTCAGTTACGGCCGGTTGCGAGCTTTGAGGCTATCATGTGTTCCATTACAGCGGGTAATCTAGATAATGCTGGGTGTGACGGGTTTACAACTACCTTCAGGTCAGTGGAATGTGACCTATATTTATTATGGTTTAAAAAAAATCTTGTCAGTGATGTATTGGCTAACGAGAACCTATTAGTAGTAATAGCATAACGTATGTATATTATTCTGTGGTAATAAGTATTGATGGGTTCCCAAGAAGTATTCTCAGTTAATGAAACTAATTGTTAAGTGTTTTGCAGTGGCAAAAGGTGAAATTTTCTAAAGGGAACCCGACAAAACATGTAGGTAGTAATATGCATGAATGTTGCCTGCAAATCCTTTTAATGATAATTAAATTCTAAATAAAAGGAAGCCGGTAGGAATTGAGTTATATAGACTTTTCGCCACTGGTGTTATGGTTTGAGGACAACTGATTTACTCAGGATTGTTTGTCAAATGTTTAGCGATAGATTCGCAACCTATCACGTTATTCGTCCATACGTTTGAAGAAGTATGGTGTACTAGTACTTCTGCTTAGCGTTAAGGTGATACATATAAACTATGTTACTATTAAGGTGTAAAATGATGTTATGAATGAGTTAACCTAAATTGAACTGCAAATCTGAACATTAGGAACATAAATAAAATAGCATAAATTTACGACACAATAGTAAAGCATTGTAAAAAGAATTTGAATGGAATAATGACATTCATAAACGACTGTACAAATCATAAACTATTTAAGATGAGAGTAAAAGTGTATCTTTTGTTGAAGTCACAATTAGGGTCGGAGTATTTGGAGCGTGCGACCCCCGATGCTGCGATAGCGTGATGTTACGTATCTGTTCATCACAGAGGCCTAATTTGCTAATATTTATTGCGGAATTATTTTAATTCAGTTTCATTGCGTCTAATTTACATGTTAATGGGTTGTGAGTTTCTAAAATGTGTTTGGTCTCGTAAGAGTGCGTGTTGAGTAATTTATTCATGAATTGTTGTAATTGCCGCTTTTTTTTGTTATTAAAGAAGCGTTCAGTGTACCTTGTAAGTATCTGCCATCTATATCATGCAAGTTATATTGTATTCCGGTTTGGAAAACCTTATATGTAATGTAATTTCAGCCACCTAAATTATTTTATCTAAATGAATAATACAATAAGAAGAGTAATAAGGGTTGCTGTGTAAGTAACAGTAACACAACAATGTAAAACAATAAAAAAGAATAATCATCTAATATGCGTAAATTGTAATTCACTGTTCATTACTTATTTAACAATTATTGTTCGCTTTAACGATGAAGGATAACATCGTGACGAAAAATACTTATTCTAAAATTGTCTAAAAACATTCAAAGGTATGTAAAGTCTGCCAACCCGCACTAGGTCAGCATAGTGGACTAAGGCCAGAACAGTAGCAGAGCTGGTCCATACTCAACAATGGACAGTATATAATGCAGGGCTGTTATTATTATATACAAAATCATATACGATGTGTAAAATTTATAGTGCAAAGTGCAGAGGATGTTAATTGTATACTAGACAAATACTGCATAATACATGGGAAAATAGGGCATATGTGTTTAACAATAATGTGTGAATTCGTTTATGCAGGTGATGTTAGGCGTGATGCGCTAATTCTCCGATTGTTATCTAGTGCATAACGCATCCTTTGTTGGGCAACATGACCTTTGCCGTTATGAAACTGTTTGCTGTGTTTATAATAAATAGTGCTTTGGGCACGCTGCGCAAAACACACATTAGTATTTTATAGTTAAAAAGCAAGAAAGAAAGAACATAAATTAATAGAAAATATAAACATAAATATAAACATTTAACAAAGTTTCTTTAGTAAGTATTATTTTCTGATCTATGAAGACTTGCCTTTAATATAATACGAAACGATACTCTTTAATCAATTTTAATTCTAATTTGAATATAAATAGAATTGACATTTCAAGGAAATTCAATTTCTTCGACTTAAAAAAGGTTTTATGATTTATAATTTAAATTACTACAAACACAATTGTAAACCTTCAACGATCCTACATAAAGTAGATTTTACAAAACTGCAATTCAAAAGTGATAATTCAAGTGATCTAAAAGTAAGTGAAAAAATAAACATGCTTAAAACAAAGAAACATAGATATTCCCACAGAGATGTGTTTAGCACATATGAGCGGGTACTAATTAGTAATCTTGAATCGTGAGGCAGATAAGGCACGTATCACGCAGCGACATAACGTACTTACCTGTGAAAATCTTAAGACACTTTCGCATCGTAAGGAGTGATTACTTTTCAGCTTAATTTGTCTAATGATTTCTTACGTTTACGCAAATGTTACACAAGGAAACTATTTTTCGGATGTTATCGCCGATTTTTATCTTATTATTTTCTCCTGAAGTTCCGAAGACTTTGCAGCTTTCATGGTCATGGGAGGGACTGAGGTGTTGATCGCCCAAAAAGTCAAAGTTACAATATCTACCTACATTTTACAATTATACATATTTTTAAATTGTTGGAGCTGTTAACGGTAGAAACGTACTAACCATAAGCTATTACCGGGCAATTATACAATTCATACAAAATATTGCCCGACTACGTGATATAAATACTACCAAACATACGATGCATGCAAGAGGACAAAGCGTGACATCTTAAATAAAAATCCTGTTTATGGAAAGCTACAAAATCCTGTCAGGTACAACCATATTAGAAAGACGACTTAACTCAGGTTAAACGACATTATCAAAACGTGTTGTGGCGCTAACGATCCTGAGAGATTATCATCTGGACGTGTATATACGTCAGTTTACAATGGAGCGGCGCTTATTTATCTAGATGGTCACGTGGCCACGAGTGTTCAGTTGAACTGGAAGGGCAGATGACAGATATGGAAACCGCCCTGTGAACCGCGCGACGTGATGAGACGTCGCGTGATGATGAGATGTTCCATGTTTGTCAAATGACGTTTTAACTCGTGAATGCGATAGGAATTATGATTTTTAACTTACTTTTGGTATTCATATTTTATTTACTGTTTTATAATATTTTAGATAATCTTTAACTTTTTTTTCAAGAACAATAGCTAATCGCCAGTTTAGCGGCATAAATATTCATTGATATTCGGACCAATTTCCCATTGGACACAAAAACACAAAAAACAAAACAGTAATCCCCTCCCAAATAGAACATGTCACGCAATACTGTCAGTCACATTGTGTAGCTTGACGAATGGACGCAATAATTGACCAAGCATCATTAACCAGTGTAACTCTATCCCCGACGCTATTACTCTAGTTTAGTTTATGTTCTGACTTTTTAATGTAGAGGGGTCTGCGTGTCTGGACGTTCAACGCAAGGACACGTCAGTTTATTGTTTGTAACGTATTAGTTACAAAACGAGAACAATGTGGGGACATCACGGTTATGTGTGACATGGTTAGTTATTAGTTTATTTTGGTTATTGTATTGGCAATGCTGAGCGAGTGTCCCTAGGTCGTCTAATCTATACTATATAAAGCTGAAGAGTTTGTTTGTTTAAACGCAATAATCCCAGGTACCCACTACAGGTTCAAATTAAAAATTAATTTACTGTAGGATAGCCCATTTATCGAGAAAGGCTATATACTACATAATATCACGCTATGACTAATAGAAACGGCGCATCAATGAAAAATGTTGCAAAAAACGGGAAAGAAATAATTCCTTTTGTGGTAATGTATAAGATTTATGAAAGTATAAGAAACGAAAGAAGTGTGGCAAAATGGGGCAAAGTAGCAAAGTCTCTGCCTATTCCTATGGTATAGAGGCACATTATGTATTTATGGGCTGACCCGAAAGGTTATGGGTACATTGAAAGGACGAGCTTAGGGTGTTATATTTCGCAAGATGGGAAGGTTTTTAAAAACCCAAACATCGGTTTATACTTAAAAAAAGGATTCGCTTATCTTTGAAAGAAGAACAGAAATGTATAGCTCACTCTAAAGTCTATATTAGAAATCATGAGAGATGTTTATTGTTTTTATCATTTTATTTATTTACTTATTAGTACCAAATTACATACATTAAGGGATGTAACAAATAATGGCTTAGTCTAACTTATCAGGGACTATATAGTCGTGATGCTGATGCCAAAAAAAGAAAAACTGGAGCTACAAGCATCAGCGACCTTCCATTGACACTGAAATTATTTTTTTAATTTTCCGATGTTTTTTAGCTCCACTCATGCGAATAATTAAAAAGCTCCATCCATCATAAAAACAGTAACCTTGAAACAATAAAAATGAACAATAATCATGAACTATTAAATTTTAACGTCTCGCAACAGTAGCAAACGTAAATAACAATTAGGCGTCGCGCTATAAAAATGTTATAACAAGGTATCGATCGCTAGTATGAAAAGGCCGAGCATTGAAAGGAAATGAGTGGCACCCCGATTCGTATGTATGCCGAGTAACAAGTTTTGGTACAATGGCTAGGACAAGATATAAAACTTACCCTGGATTCTTAGATAGATGTACAGGCTTATGTAAGGCCCTGGGTACAGGACTACAGACACAGGTGACCACAGAAATGGATTTTAATCATAAGTTGTAAGGAATAGGATTCCACCTTTTTTATATGGGGACGGTAAAATGACCCTTATGCACCTGGTGGAAAGCAGAGTGGTTTCCAGGTAGAATGTTGACTAACAAGAGATGACCCTTCGCCAGTAGACACAATTATGGCGGCCTGTTAGAAACATAATTTGGTTTTTAACTTATACCTACGTTACAAAAATGATTAGTGTTTGCGAGTGTTGGACTATCACAACACAAGCCAATATACACTAGAGAGAGAATAATTAATTATTATTTGTATACATCGTATTATTTATATTTATTGTTATATATGTATGCTACACTTATCTGCATCTACCCTGGGAGAGATTGCCTACGGCATTAAGTCCGCCTGTGTACAGTATGTAATTGTATATAATAATATCAGCCCTGTATTATATACTGTCCCACTGTTGGGCACGGGCCTCCTCTACAACTGAGAGGGATTAGGCTTTAGTCCACCACGCTGGCCTAGAGCGGATTGGTAGACTTCACACACCTTCGAAATTCCTATAGAAAACTTCTCAGGTGTGCAGGTTTCCTCACGATGTTTTCCTTCACCGTTAAAGCCAGCGGTAATTCACAAATAATACGTGTACACATAATTATAGAAAAGTCAGAGGTGACTTTGTAATTGTATATGAAGTGCAAATTAAATAATTTGTGTATTTCAGCAGGATCAAACTCGCGACTTCTAATTTTATATTGGGCTTATGCTGCCCCACGAATACCAAACAAGCCATCACTATTGTCACCTACGTGGAGGACACTCTTTGTCCACGGTGAGTGACGCACCGCCCTGGATTCTACAAACTAACAGACATTCATTATTTATGAGACCTTTTTTGTGATTATTTATTGTAATTGATTGTATTGTTTGTAAATGTTGGAATAACTAAGTATTGAGTGAGGACGGGGAAATATTTGTATGAGTATGTCAGCTGATTGAAATGTTTTTCTTTGTAGAAAACATTCAACGAAACAATATTCTAGTATGCCTCATAAACTTATCGTAGCTGTTCAGGTACGCTAGTTTTTGTTGTTTCAAAACCATAACAGATGGCGCTATTCACCAAAGCAGTCATGTCTTGGTAGTTTTTCCGCGCGATTTCCTCATATTAATTTCTGTTAGGTATATAGATAGTAAATTTAATTAATAAACGGAGGTCGATTCATATTTAGTATTTGAATCAATATTGTTTGGGCTTTATTAAACGTGACTGAGTAAGTTTCTTTTGGTAAGGAAAAATATTACTAAATTCAATGCATGCTGTATTGTTTAACTAGTGTAGAATTTGAAAATTATGTTACTGTTTGATTAATTAATAGAAAATATAGTGTTTAATTCAAATAAAATAAATAACACATGCTCAGTAGACACGTTCGAACTGTTACGTCTAAATAAATTTCGTTTACTTGCAAAAACTTCTCGAATTTTCTACAGAATGACAGTTCGGTTAAATTCGGTCGTGTTTACAGTGTTGAGCAGTGAATTGTGAAACGTAACTCAGTAAACACGCGTTGCTTGAACAAGTGCGTGCGGTGTACTCGCCTTAGTTTCTGCACTTGTGTGATTAATATTGATTCTCCGTCATTACTTTCTAAATAGATGTTATGGAGGTTTTCGGACTTGAATATTAAGGCATTACTATGCGTTCCATAAAATTTTCAAAATAAGTGCATGTATTTAGTCAATGTATATGGATATTATTATATATCAAATCGTTATAAATTAAATTTGATTTTTTTGGCTCTTCACGATACAAGGTTGCCCAGTGTGATGACCAAATGATATAAGGTCAAATGCTCAAATAAATAGAAAATAAAAAATATATATAAATTTGAAATTGAAATTTGAGAATTTACTGATCTGTAATGAGTTAAATGGAGTTTAAATTAATGTTAGTAAACGTGTGTTATTAAATAAATTCGAATAAATAAACAGAAGGTCGTGAAAAATCGTCATTTAACTGATATTTAACGATGCTCAAAACAATAACCGTTATTCTAACAGATTAGTAACAGTGCATTAAAGTTATCGATATCTTAAGCACCCGAATGTATGTTTAAAAAATATTGACCTTTCCTTATATCACACACGCCGTGTTTTTGTATTCATTTTATTTTTATAGAATGATAAATTTTGGACTTGAATTTATAAAATAGCATGTCTATTGCCAAATATGAGTAAATGGTGAGGACGTGATTAAAATTATATGTAATAAATTTAGCCATACACCCACACAAGGTTTATGTTTTACATAGTTATGTATAGAATCAATAAAATCCTAGAAACATCTCAATATTATTTCATACATTTTAAATATTGAGATATGCTTGGATGTTTGCGAGCATGTCACGTGAAAATCACAAAATATTTTGTATCGAATCACAGATAGTACCGGATTAATATAAATACTACGTTCCGTATAACTATAAAAGGGGTACTTTATTTCTAACAAAGTATACACACGATTGGAATCGCGAACAAAATAAATAAAGAAATATTGCATAATAACTAAATCTTTCCAACTTTCCCAACTTCAATCTAACATTTATATTTTCTGATTATATGCCGCCATATCCAGACACGAATTGTATAGAATTACCATTAATTAAGCGACGTTATTATAATGCATTCATAGTTTTTACAGAACAAGCTCCGAAATGCATTAATATATGCCATTAACAAGGAAGTGACCTTTTTCGCGGTTCATCGGTTATTCAATAAAAACTTTGTTTGCATATTGTTCGTAGAAGCTAATCTAATTTAATTAATTCTAATACTAACAGATCTTGTATTGTTAGGATCTTCATTTATACTATTGACTTTGTGCCGAGGCTTTCAACTTTGTTGCCACGAAATACTTACTATTAAATTAAAATAAAAACAGTTGCTTCAACAATGTTGCGTGGAATATGGAATCTTTACATAAAGTAAAACAGATGAAAACAGGTCCAATCTTCTTTCTCTTTTATATTTATGGCTTCTTACTTACATCGGTGATTTCGCCAATGTAATTAAAAAAAAAGTTTTACAAAGACAAGAGACAAAAGAATTTCGGTATCGCTAAAAACAGTTTAGAATAATTTCTACTTGTTTTCTTTTACTAGTTTTATACAGGATTTTATGATATTGCCGTTTGCAAAATGACACCACTGAACTTATTCTGTTAAAATTTGGTAGGAAAATTGCTAGAAACATGTGGATAGAAATATTTATTTAGGTAAAAGACTGTCACGCAAGCCATAATACTGTATAGACATCTAATGACAACTTGAGACGGTTTGTATTACCCGTTACAACAGTTGTAACAGCACGCGGCGTGTCGATCTCTTCCATCTGCGCTTGCGACTATGATTACGTGATAACTGGGTACTCGGAGTGCTTCTTAACGTTACTTTAATTATTAGTAGTCAAGTGTAGAACTATGAACATTGACAGTGCCTAATGTCTATTTTTGCAAGCTATGAGTTGCAGCCAGGTCACAAATGTACAATACTGCAGTAATTTCCAGTTAAATTTCTATGACGTTGAGCAAGGGTTGCTTGGTCTTAGAAGACCCAAGTATGTACCTAAAGTGCACGATTGAATTTAGTAGAAAACTATCCATAGAAATTATAAACATTCCACTTTGGTTCGGTCAACCGTCTAATTCGATACTGCCTTCCGCTTCCAAACTACGTTCAATTTGACCAATCCTCTCAAAGTGGTAATCAATGAAATAATATTTGAATACACTCAATAACAATTTGTGAACAAACTGGTTATCATTGTACCGCAATCGACTAAAAGTGTCCAAACACATTATTCAATAGAAAATATTTGCGTTACGCACGTGAACAAAGCTGACGCGCGATGCATATTAATGAATAAAGTTTTGTGATTTCGAGGTTATGGAAGCCCTTAAGGAACGTCATGGTGGGCTGATTATAGAAATTTCCCTCGTTTGAATTCCGCTCTTAAGCGATATGAAATAAAGACCATCATAAAGGAATTTCATGGGTGTATCATGGAAATAGGAGGTGGATTTAGTATGTAATCCACGGCTTGCAAAGACTATTTGTGATGAAGGGCTATCAAATACATGTTTTATTACTAGCACAGCATTGTGACCATTGAATGAATAGTGAAGATATGATATTGGACAAAGGCCTTAGTATCTATCCCTCGGCCTTAAAATTGTCTTACAGAATACGCAATTCCTAATCCGTGAACAATTTTCCCATTCACATGTCGTAAATGTTATCAAAAATATGGTAATTGTTGACATATAACATAAAAAAATATGTGATATAAGTAATATTTGATAGACTAAATAGCTTTCGCATTGAATATCTATTGGCTTTTCCATTCACTTACAAATACCAGTTTAATGACAAAATGTCATACAGAGAAGGTGTGGTCATCGCAGAAGCCAACATTTGCGTAACGATTAATATTAGTATGTGAACGTCAGCTGACAACACTGTGAAATCATGCTGAACACGATGCGTGCACATTACCCACTTGGTATAAATCGCGACTTTACTTTATTATCTAGTTTCAAACCTTTTAAACTGGGCTGAAAGTAGTTACTAGCGGCGGCTGGTGTTACCACTATTAAGAGGAATGAAATTAAAGGGGCAGGAAAGGACGTATAAGACGCTAAGCTAAAATAAATTCAGGTTAAGACATTAAAATTAAACTATTGTTCGGATTTTATCGCGGATTTAATATTCTGCCCCCGCCCCCTCCCCCCTCTCTGACCGCACTGCTGCTTGACGGCAGAAATAGACAATGCGGTGATACCTACCCAGGCGGACTCTCACATATGAGAGGCCTACCACCAGTGACCACCACCAGCTCATACTTTACAGTTGAAGGGAGGCAACTCAAATAACTACCCTAGAACCAGCACTTAGACAATTTAACATCACTCCTAATCATCATGTCTGTCTGCGTCTTCCAAGCACGAATGATAAATACAGTTTATGCTATAAGTAGAAATCACGTAATCGCTAAGTGTATGTGAACAAACGATCTCAAGTTTTTGTTACAGTAATGAGGCAATTGACGTATTATTGTCGACTGAATATAAGTTCAATCACACACGTTTGAGAAGATTCTACAATGAATTGTGTAAATAAGCTAATAAAAATAGCTGATATCAAGCCTATTTTCAGCAGTGGACTTTATGTGGCTGATGATGGTTTCAAGGCAGCTAGGTTAAGATTATTTTTTAAATCTCAGTATGGGCTGCTATTCCAAACTGTCCATATTTTTAACAACAGTTGACGGCCGACTATTTAATATAGTAAGTAAGTATAGGTATCTACGAAATACGATTCATTATTTGTCACAGCATCTAATTTTAGTAAAAAATATTAAACTGTAAATAAGAATATAAAAGCTTAAAAATAGAGAGAGTATTTCCAACCATAGCTACATTTATTATGATTACAATATTTTAAATTTCAACCAATGTCACCTCTAACTTATTACGTAACACTGTACAGGTCCTCTGCACCTTCACTTTTTAAACATATATTTCAAATCTTATACCAATAAATCATACATAATTATAAATTCGATATGAATATATAAAATAATAATTATAATATCAGCTCTGTTATATGTCGTACTGCTGGGCACAGGCCTCTCCCACTACTGAGAGGAATTAGGCCTTAGTTCACCACGCTCGAATATTGCGAATTGGTAGACTTCACACACCCTCAAAATTTCTATAGAGAACTTCTCAGGTATGCAGGTTTCCTTACGATGTTTTCCTTTACCGATATATAACCCGATAATATTTTTATTGTGGTAAATAAACTATCACCTTAAAGATAACTCATTTCTATTAATAAATTAATATAACCTACAAACTTGTCGTGAGAATTGCATAAATACAGCTTTATATGTAAATTTGAGGTTATAGTACATTTTATTGAGGTAGCCTTTTATATTAATTAAGCAAGCGACCTTAAATTATTGCAGTTTGGGACAAGTTATCTCATCGTAAACTGTAATTTGTCTTCCACTGACTTGCGTAGATATTTATTTGTGATATTGGTTTTTAAAATATTTTATTTTCAGCGTTATTATAGGCGCGATAGTTTTCTATCAAAAGCTGCTTGCATTTGCCAAGATTAAAATAATTTGCTAATGAATTACTATGTTAGGCACTTCAGTTATTAATGTAGGCTGTAGGTAGTGCATTACAAAATGATGCCTGGAATTTTGATTTATTAGAATACAGGCAATGCTTTGGAGATGTAGTTACTTTGTTGCGTACGCGGTACGACATAGCCTTGAGGTCCTGGGTACCACGCCTGGTCGGGCAAAATTATATTGGGATTTTCTACTCAGTATCAGCCCGGAGTCTAGATTTTGTGGTGGTAGGCTCGCCCCGTATCATATCATGGGACGGAATACACAAGGCAAAAAGTTTGTGCCTCTGCCTTCCACTTCGGGGATAATGGCGCGAAGTGTAGATATTCCGCAATAAAATTCCAGTTATCTTGCGGTATTGTGATAACATCTTGTTGATTGACACAATTTCAGAAACTTGTTTATTTATACTACCACAGATGGCGGTATTGTGTAAAATGTTCGGTAATAAAAGTAAATCCAATTAAATACTGAATGACATATGACCCGTAGCAACCAGTTCGGTTTCCCGTCACAAACCGACTACTAACGTACTCAATTAACAAATCAATCTCGTGAATGAATGCGCCCATAAACAGCATCTTGATTATTAGTTTACAAAACAAAACAACGTCGTAGGAATTTTTGATTCGAAAAATACGTTAGTCTCCCGCTTATGTGAAGTACTAGGAATTGGTAGTACCCAAACTGATATGGCTTTAGTATGTAAATCTCTGATAAAAGGAGTTTAACTATGTAGTGGACTCTCTGTTTAACGATGGATATTAATTTGCTAGAAGACGGTGAAGAGCCGAGCACACATGGTAAAAAACATCGTGGATATTTCAATGAGGTCGCTTTCTGGGTCATATAATATACATTAGATAAGATAGACCAAGATTTCTGGCAACCGTCAACTGATCGTCAGCTCTCCTTGGACATTATAAAAAAGATTATTTATCAATAGCTACAAAAGTATATTCACAATGTTGGCACAAAAATCCCATTACTAAAACCAAGTGCATGCGCAATACCAAGATGCTGCAGATGACGTCACGCGCAAGGACACCCGGTGTGACCCTGCGCATCACTGCGAATGATTTGTAAACAGGCTAATTGCGGCATAACTTGTACAGGATATTAATATAGCTGTGACGTCAAGTTCTATTGATAATTATATAACTGGTATGTATCGATTGAGTGATGGAAAAATGATAAAGCAACGATCAAATGCATTTTTGAAGTTGCATACATATTCTTTGTCAATCACCTCTCGCGTTAACTGCTTTGGAAAACAATGAGGAAACTCACATAGATAAGAATTCTATTCAATTTCGATGGTAGATATGTGAGTCGGCCAACCTTTATCAGGTCAGCATGGTGGACTAAATAAATGCTCTCAATAGTAAAGAAGATCCTACATACAGTGCAGGTATTATTTTGTATCCTCAGGAACACGAAAGTATTAAATAAATAACAACTAAGATCGCGGTCAGTGACCATAGTAATTGTCCAATACTGTCTCCTTCCGATGCAACTGTGTCGATTGTTAAATTAATATTGCATGGAACTTCTGCACACGAACGCATTCGACTGTGAAGTTATTATCTGATCACGTGTCTTTGTTGATCGCCAATTCGATTCCCATTACAACAATTTACAAGTGCGATAAGATCTAGTTGGGTAGGTTATTCAAATGTCTCAAAAATTCCTACTCGTTTATGCTAGGTTCGACTGTAGCATATTTATTAAAGAACAGTGAGTATTTTGATATTAAATTTAATAATATTATAAATATGAAAAATTGTGAAAATATTTGGATGTTTGTTAGAAGTAAACGCAGAAAGAGTTGAACGGATTTGGATGTAATTTGACAGACGGATAGAAAATGTCTTAGATTAACAATTAGGGTAATTTTTATCCTGGTAATTTGCTCCCGTGAAAAGTTGTTTTTTTTTAATCTGTACTTTAAATAGATCACGCTGGCATTATACAGGTAACACTTTGGATCACTACAGTGTTTTAGGGATCTTCGTACCGGGAAAGTTTTTTGCTAGTACATACTGAAATTCATATTTTTTTTTTGTAAAACACAAAATAAAACTTAAACTAAATCTACGACTAAACATATCTCTCCATCCATTCATCCATCCATTAATACAAGTATTTTGTGAACAATCATGAGAGAATTTCGGTGCAATATTCAAACCTGAAATATTTAAACATTTTTGTCAAAGCAGCGCGGCGGCTTCTCACATCCAACCCTAACTAGTATATCGACTAGTCCTGTAGTACTTAGGAAATCCTGATGCCCGCAACGCTTAATTCTAACATTATAACCTTAGCCTAATCCCTCTCAGTAGTAGAGGAGGCCCGTGCCAAACAGTGGGACAGTATATAATACAGGGCTGATATTATTATTATTATTAACCTTCAAAGGCAAACGAGCTAACGGCCATATGTACTCATAACCTAGGGAAATGCCACAGACAAATTGATCGCGGAATATTCTCAACTAGTTTGAAGGAGGACAACAGATGGTCAACTTGTAATGCAGCGCGCAAGAACAAGCATAATGTCAACAGGATTTCCTAACGACATTGTACAATGTAAAAGGATATTCGAGTGAGTTATTGCAAACGTGTGAATGCACTAATCATAATCGATGTCCGCGTTTTGAATTGCAAATTGTTTCCTCCGAGTCTGAGAGCACCTGTGTATGGTTTGGGATGAAATATTTTACGAAGTCGGATTATCTGGGTTTTAATTATCCTTAAGAACTAATTTAACACTTTTTTGGGTTTAGATAACTGTTGCTAGTCCAATCCTATTGTTTTATAACCGCTGTATATCTTATATTCTGAACATAGAAGAACATTATTATATTTAAACCTCCATGCTGTATTTAACGTAACTAAGTTGATAATATTTACTTGTTTTTAAAACAAACCAGTATTATAAATGATAAAATATTAAAGTTATTTTTGAAATCGCGAATTACTAAATGCGCGTTTATATTGACAGACAAGTTGTGTGAAATACGTATGTTATGGTAAACAAAATGTAAGTCAATATTTATGTAGTTTCTGAGCAGGTTTATGTGGGTTTTGTTTTCAAACTATTTGAAATGTTTCAAGGATATACATGCTTATATAACTAAATGTTATCGCATATTGTTTTAATAACGTTCCTTAAATATATAAATAATTAATATTGTAAAATATGCATAATTAAGTTTACCTGAATTAAATTAACAACAGATGAGTGTTTTCTCTTTTTACAAACATTTAATATTACAATGCATTTGGAAATCACAATTGAATCTTAGATCATTTAAATTGCAAATCCTTAAAATATTAAATCCGGTTTATAGTCAATAATATTTTACAAAATGCCAACAAATGCATAATAAGCACGTTAAATTTATTAATACTATTTAATATGCATTATAATATATTAATATATATTTAAGCTTTAACAACATAATGAGATCCCATATATGCAGAGTTTGATTTAATTAAAAAATCATCCAGACACGATAGAAAAGACAATAAGCTAAGAAGATTAAAACCAACTCTATTTAGACGTAGAGTTTCTGTGTTGTACAGGCGGTGATAAATCAATAAACATGGTATAATTTATCCTTACATATTATAAATAACGTCTCCTGCCGCGTCCAAGCGATAAACTCAAAGACTAAGTACCGCACGGATTTCAATGAAATTTGGTATGAAGATAGTTTGAGACCCTGCATTTTATCTCGGGTAAATATAAAGCGGAGTTTTTATCTAAAAAAAACTCTTTGACGCAGGCGAACCAACTGGCAAAAGCTTATTTAGTACAACGTATGAATAATGCACTTTTGGTGAAATATTCGAAATACATTTACATTAATTAGTAAGGATCTAATGATACATCACGATAATTTTTTAAAAATCCATCAATCTTTTTAGACTGCCCATCGACTACACTTTACCTTGCTTACAATTCCAAATTGAAACAACATAAACAATACCTACTTGTAAATTTAAAAATAATGATCTCAACATAAATCAATCGCGCAACAACAACCACATAATCACTGACAACCCTATTTATAACATAAATAAACAAGCAACTGACCGTGCTGTAGTGGCGCGAGTGACTGGCGCGAGTGCGGCGATGCGCGTGCGCAGCTCACGTGCGTCTGCTGTGCAGACGACGCGGCGCGAACCTCCCACCATGCAACTCAATCAGCCTTTGATAACGCGTTCTTCTTTCATAAATCGCACCCTAACCATTAACTTCAAGTTTATGGAATGAAATAACTAAGGAATGACGTGAAACGATCAAATATGAGAATTTTTATTAGACGAGGTTTAGAATACTAATAAAAATGACCGATAAAATTTATGAACCCTTTATTAGATTTTCCATTTCAATTTCATTGGTAAAATGTTATACATTTTTTACAGATAAATTATTTAGAAGAGCTTGATAATAAACGATCACAAGAGGGTATTACTTGCATAATTGATATTTCTTTAAAAATTAAAGAATAAGTATTTCCTCTAAAGGGCTGAGACATAAAGAAAACGAAGGGCATGATCCATAATATGACTCACAAAGACCTAATTGAAAGTATAAAAGCAGCACCAAAGCCGTTTGTACTTGCCAGCGGTAAGAAAAACGAGACTGAACAATGCGCGATGTAAACAATGGACGAAACATCAATACAGTCGATGCAAATGGAGCTATAAAAATGTCCACAATTTAATTTAATAGTGTTTCAAGACGCCATTCAGAATTTGAGTCATGGAGTTTTGGGAGTGTCGTCGATCATACTGTTTCAAAACTATTAAACATCGGAAGTGAAAAAGTAACTATATCATTAGCTGGTCAAAACGTGAAGCGTAATATTTTACATAAATTAATAGCTATTAAACCGTAATTCGTGGTCACCCGGCTCGTACCAAAAGATTACAAAATTTGTACATTTGCTGTACCAATAAGCTATGGAACAGTTTACCAGCACACGTGTTCCCCATGACATGGGTTTCAGACGGAGTACGACGAAGCAATAACAGATCGGCAAAACTGTCCTGATCATCAAGGAACACTCTCGACACTTTTCGGACATTTTTCTTCATTTTTTTTTAGTTAGCACCAGGTGCAGTGAAGTAACATTTTCGAGGTCATTATAAAAAAGGACAAAAAAATTGGGCGGCTTAAAATTGGCATAGCTGAACAGACCGATTAGCGCATTAATAGAATGCGAATTGAGTTTGAGCAAGAACCTAAACAAACTTCTAAACATTCCAGGTGATAATCTTGTTAAAGCAAGTTTAATTTTTATAAGGACGAAAATATCATTTTTTTTTTTCGTCTATGTCTTTGCTAAGATCTATTATTTTTAAAAACACAAACAGACTCAAACGCTCACCTACATAATAAGCGAAGCAGGAAAACTTTCTAAGGCAAATGTAATATATGAATTCACGCTCTCATTATTTCGACACACAAATACATAGGAATTGAAGGATATAATGATTTAACTCGCTCACTTATTGTATACAATAGAATGACTAGACTTGCAGGTCATTCGGTTGACTCTATGCATTTCTATAAACACTAGAAATTATAGATATTTTTGAACGAGTATTACTCATACAGAGCTCATCTCATTCTAAATACTAAGAAGATGTTAAATGTCAATTATCCAGTAATTGAAATAGATTTTAGTTCAATTGAGTTTCCATAATTTGTTATCAGTTCATAAGAAAATAATACACCAAAAATTTCGAATTACATGACATCAGCCGATGCTGGCTATAATGCGCGCCTCGTTCAGTGATCAATCATTACAATGGTATCAGTTAAGCAAATCGTCACCATCTAGAATTTGAATACGATTCATTCGGCGTGAAGCGACTTGCGTGTATGCTCGTGACTAGCTCGCGTGATTGAAGAGGTTAGTAATGCGTAGCTCCTGATTTGAACAAAGAAAATTTGCATCACTATATCTTCGAGTGGTGTCGTGTTTGTACTAAGATGCGTTTACCTTGTCTAATAGTTTTGCATGTACTGGAAATGTTTACCTAGTTGCCACTTACCATGCCTACAATGAGTTGTAAAAACCCCGACGCATTCGAGATTAGTCGGTGTAACTGCAATGGTTATGTGCGCAGGGATAGTAAAAGACAAAAATTTGTTCGATTTCGTAGCAAATTTATCAGTCACTTATAATTTTGAGTTTATCGATTTATGATGATTAGCAGCAAACGTAATCAATATTGTAACGGCTCGAATAATTAATTTAACTCTTGTTATAGACCTAACATTAAAAAGCAAAATAAGACTACATCAGAATACAATATGAGTTGAAAAGTATTAAGATGCCTTACCGCTTGTTACGCATGCCACTAAACTCATTATTCTAAAACTGCTATTTTTTGCCATTGGCAGGCGTTCATCGTATCAAATCGTCGCAGAATTAACGGTGTGATGATCACGAGGGCCTCGCTTAGTATTCAAATAACAAATGGGCTAGTTTGAGGAATTCCCTCGAGTGCGTGCTGCAAAGGCTTGGACACGTCCGCGAAACTACATCACGGCAACGGTTTTAATTCATAACGGGATTTGTTTTATACGCACTCGAAATCATCTTAAATTATAGAACATAGAATAGATTTAATTTTTGGTAAAGGAAGTTTGTGATTTGGATAAAAAAATGAAGTCAATTTCTTCGTTGACAATTATACCGTGACGGAAACTTGTCAATAACTTTACGGTGACCATCCAAAATATTTTGAATAAAAATTATAAACCTCTTTTCTTTTAATTAGCTTTCTATATTATTGAGCTAAAACACATAATTGCCATAGTTTCTTAAGTTTAAGAACATTGTTAACATTCGGAAATTTAAACCGAGGAAATGCAAATATTTCCTCAAAACCCAGAAACTGGAACCCCTGTTAAATATAAAAGCAAATATGAACGCGGAAGGCGATCCATACTGAAACAAGGCCGATGTACTTAAAGATATAAATCTTTCAGTTGCACGCGGAAGGTGTGATGGAAGCGTGGGAACCAACGACGCAGGCACCAGCAATGTCACTGGGTCATTATTTAACTTGGCTGATGTAACTGCTTACAAAGTTAAAGTCAGTTTTGTAACGTCTGAATTACTAGCAAACAAGGAAGCTCATACAAGAGCGCAGATATCACAGAATCTATGTTAATATCCAAAAAATGTATGAAGAAACAGAGCCTACAACTAGAGTTATATATGTTTATGAAACATTCATTGCTATTTGAGAAGACGTTTACAAAATAGTTATGTCAAGATTTTACAAGATAATTTATATAGACTAAGGCTTAAAAATCATGCAGTATTCATTGTATATTCGAAGATGTCAACAGTACAAACTAAAAATAATCATTATGATGGAATGCGATGTAGCGCCTACACTCAAAACAAATTAGGGATGCACTATGTAGTCATTATTAAAGATTTGAAACAAAACAAAGGAATCAAGCCCACTATTGAATTCCAATGAGCATCTTACAACGAATTTAAGATGACACAATATTTCTCTTTGGTGATGCTTCACCGAATGGTACTTATCAATTTTAATAGTAATTGTCTAAAACATAAAAAAAAATATATAAAACTATTTATGCTTATAATTTTTTTTTACATTTCACAATTCACAAAATTTGCCTCTAAATTTTAATATATTGCTTGTGGAATGTTGAATAAAAGGTTGGATTACGTTTTGAGTACATAACTCTATTGAAGTAAAATATACATCTTCGGGATTATCAATATAGGCTGAGCACAAAACGCTATGCGTTCATTATATCTTTGGAAACATTAATATTTTGTAGGAAAATATAAAAAACATGATTACAAGATCCGATTGAAGTTGCAACAACTAGATCGAGACCATTAGCTCCAAGGTTCCATGCGAGGTACTATGATATTTAATGCGTGCGATAAATCAGACGGTGGTACAAAAGGTTGCCAACTGCTTGTTAATGGTTAGGCAAGAACAAATGAAGCGATGTTTGGCAAGTGACGATGAGGGTATTTTAGGGTTAGCATAACAAAATTTATTGATACAAGCTTCACGCCTTTATACCTGGAGGTTAGATAGTTATATATCGCTGAGCTTACCTTTGCCACATGACGTAATTTCCATAACATCATGAGCCGAGCCTATCGCCGTTTCGGATACATCCCGTCAAGTATTGCCCAGAAAGGGGGAATTCATGTGTTTAGCCAAGAGCAGATCCTCCGGGGTAATGGATAATAATAAATATCGTAAATCGCAAATCAAGATGGCCACTTTAGGATTAACAATTAACTGTTGGTAACCTATACTTAATTACGCTAGAATTTATAATAGGTAGTGTTGAATCACTACATACGCATAAAACATTTAATTGTTCCATGTTTACGTTGTCGAACAGACGACAGGAATCGGGACGCATGTGCACAGATCTATTATTCTATTTATGTGCTTATCTTATGAAGTTTTAGCCGTCCTTTACCTTTCTCCCTCTTCTTTCCTATCTTTCTTTACCTTTCACTGTTAGAATCAGAACAAAGTTTTGATCAGTTGGCAACCCTACGAGATGATCGTTTGTGGAGATTGATTAGGCACCGATTAATGCATTCAGCAGTTGTATTGTTAGGATTTATACAAGACTCGCTGGTGATCAATTAAGCTTTTTGTGGTCGGTAATTAACTCAGGTAGGAGGACATCTTATTATTTTTAGGTCTTTAGAACGTCAGATAATAGAAAAATGCACGGTGAAAAATAATTTGAAAAATATTTCATCGATTTCTTCTCTAATAGTCGCACTGGGACAAAATTCGAGTAATTCGCAACTATTTGGATTCTCGGCTTTGTAAGGCTATCATAGTTTCCCAAATATCAAATTATGAAATGCGTTTACACAATAATGGAATTGTATACAAATTCTATGCAAGTAATATTTCCAAATAATAAGTAGAGGTTAAAATGCAATGCTTTGAATGTTTTTATGATCTTTTCGTGTGGAGTATTTGACTGTTTCCGTAACAATTTTATCCAATTAAATTTTTTGCATGTCAAAGAATTTATTACCGGATTAATGATTTTATTTATTGTCGTTTGAAAAATATTTTCTTACATACAAAGTACCTGACAGTTTTTTTTTCCTGTCAGTTGGGTAGTACGTATGCAAATCAGCAACAAATATAAGTACACCTAGAAGACACAAAATAGTTTCCAAAAGATGTTGCATATCAGTGGCGAAAGGTCCATATAATCCTATTCCTGCCGGCTTCCTTTTCGTAATTTATATAAAATCTAATTATCATTAGAACGATTTGCAGACCGCGTTTATGAATATTATTAGACCTATATGATGAGTTCCCTTTCGGAAAATTTCATCCGCTGCCACCGTAGCATATATCTACCTACTCTTCTATAAGTCATTTGCCAAAGACATATGAAGCATCGCCCTATTTGACTACATTGAAATCACTGTAGTTAATGTAGCCTGGGCTTATCAATGTTTTTTTTTTTTGTAACACTTGCCCCTGATTAAAAAGGGACAGTAGTCAAAAATCACATTTATTTAGACTCTTGTATGCAAGTACTGTTAGAAACGGCCTTCAATGTCGTTTGTTCAAATCACTCTGTCAAACAGTACTCACCGTGGCAGCCGGCTCGACCCTGGCGGGCAGCGCCCTGGCCACTTCAGGGGAGGCGGAGCGGTCTCGCTCACGCATCTCGTGGGACGGCACGCGAGCCGCGCGCGCCGCTCGCGCCGCCGCCTCCAGGCACCCGCTCGATTTGCTCCTGCGGGAAACGTACTGATTAATTACTGATTAGGATAAGCAAAGTATGAAAAGTACCTTAGAATAAATCAGTCAAAAGTATGTCATACAAAACTCTGATTGGTCGATTTTCGCTATCGATCCGAAGTTAGGGTTTAAAATTATTTATTAAATCCGCCGTATAATGATAGTTTTGAGTCAACTAACTACACAGTACATACGCATATTTCAAAACTATTTTCAAACATCTCTAATCATTATATCCTAGGCACTCCATTGCAGATCCTATTATTTCAAAACGGCAGTTTGAATTGTAACTTAAAAAAGCGAATCAAAATGGAGGCGTCTAATAACTCACCTGACAGGTCTGTCAATAGGCCCAAGCATGGAGAGGGGCTGCTCCGCGGCCGGCGCTGGTGGCAGGTACATCACGTGACCACCCCAGGATAAATATGACGTGCCAGGCCGCCACGATGTCGGTTCCTCCTGTGCCGAAATATTAAATGATATTTATGTCCAAAATACTAATACTTATTATAAAATCAAAAGAACATCTGTGCGTTACTTTTTCTTGGTTAAACCGCTGAGTTTATATGGAATAAGATTGAACTTCGAGGGGTGTGACACTTATTTTTTGGCAGATATTTATATATATTAACCTTGTAAATACTTTTTTGTTCTCGTTTTTATTGCTTTATCATAAATCACTGACAAAAAATCCTCAGAACAATGACAAGCAAAAAAATCACCTAATGCTTCATGCTTTAGGAAGCATTAAATATTTGCGTTAGATTAATTTAGCTCAATTATCTGAAGTTATGCAACAGTATTGTTATTTACATGTGAATCATACCTAGTACCTATTTAAATAACATATTTTATTTCTAGTAATTAAATGGAAGTTATACTATGACTTCGTGTATGAAATGAGGTCAATAAACATATTTTTATTGTTTCTATGCAATTTCTTTATTGTACTATTTATAATATTTACTTTCTGTAAAACGTACAATGTATTGTAACTCGTAAGGTATTTCAATTATTGGCGACTCATTTAAACTGCTCAACAAACTCTAGTAATTAGTGCAAATTACTTCCTTCGACATAAAACAATTCCATGTACATTTTCGGAGAAATTATCACATGCATTTAATTGACAGTCAATAAAAAAGAAGATCTAACCGCTTCGACTTTCCAATCGCTAAAATTCGTACCTTATCAGAAGGCATCACTGACTCCTCCTTGATATCCTCACAGTCCGTGGCCCTTGCAGGCTGCTGGTACAAAAGTGGATTTGACAATGAATTCGGTGCCGACTTCGTCAAGAACCAGTTCTGCTCAGGTTCTTCCAGCATCGGCTCATGTTCTAAATCGAACCTTCTGGAACCTAACGCTGCGCCCAAAGCACCTGACACTGACTTCCTGAACTTCTGAAGACTGTTAAAGCCCTGCTGTATCTGTTTGCCCTGGAAGCAGTCGTAGAAACAAGACATCGCTTTAAGCTGCGAGGAGTTGGTACGGTTCTGTTAGGTCTGATGAGGGATGATGGTGTTATTGATTAATTTGTGTTGTCTGTATGCATAATCCTGTAGAAATGTAGCCATAGCTAAGTTGTTTTCGGTTATTGATCCAACAGTATACAGGGTGGATTCATTCAACTGCACCTGGAAGGAAAGTACTCTAACTACTGGAGATAGCAAATTTTACAATAAAAATGCAGTTTAGCTTCTTTTTAAACATAGAAAATGTTTCCTTTGCGTAAAATTTGCTATCTCTAGTAATTACAGTACTGTCCCTCCAGGTCCGATTGAAAACTTCCACCCTGTATATTGCAAAAAATGTGGGATGCAGAACTTCGAATTCGGTAATGAAGATCGCATGCAGTAAGAGCGATGCTTTCCATCGTTAGACTGTCTTATTATTTCGAAAAGAGGCTCTCAAAACAAAATATTTGCGTCGTCTTCCATAGTATTTGACGTACGATAGAAGTTTGTAAACGAGTATGTACAAAATATTCTTCTCTTGTCACTCTCTTCCCTTCTATTCTTACTACTCACATACGATAGAAGAAGACACATTTATTCTTAACCTAAAGTTAATGAACCCTGTATCGCTGTGCACCATCCTCCCACATCAGTAATTTATTATCCCGCGGGGGTTAGGTGAGCGTGTTTTAATATGTTAGTCACAAATGTTATTTAACCATTAAAAGTGAATGCGTGGTGTGATGATTTTTGGGTACTGTTTATTGCCGCGATGGCGCAGTTGTAATTGTATGCTATGAGTCGCCTGGTCCTGGGTTTGAATCCCAGGTCAGCCAAAATAATAGTGACTGGGTTTTTTCATCTTAAGAAAATAGTCAGTCGCAACTTGGAGTCAGGACATTGGCGGTATGATGACCTCCGTCCTTCGGAAAGCACGTTATTCCTGCGCCTGATATCTCTCCGGTCATGTCGGCTTGCCGTCTCACCGGACTATTTGAGTGAAGGAACAGAGACTGCACTTGTGTATTGCACACACACTTGTGCACTATAATTGTTTATTGATTAGGTTTACGGTTGAATGAATCCTTTCACGAATATTTTTGCAACTATGGAGTAAATAATTAAATTGTTGATTAATTTGAAACCAGAATAACTCTAAACCAAGGTTTAGATGAGAAATATGAATTACAGGAGTCGCCTTTCGCAATCGATATATCGTGTAAAAAATCACGGCAAGCGGACTCCAGCAAATTATGAAACTAAAAAAAATTGCGGCATGTCCTATATGTGTAGAAAATTGAAATATCGCCCCTATGTAGGTAAATGCAAGAGAAATTTGACCCAATTGCTGCAAGAACTAGTTAAAACTATGTATTATAATTTCAAAATAGTTTTTCGTATCAGTTTGGACTAATAATACCTTTAAAGGTTACAGACACAAATTCGATAATGTGAATATGTTTGTTAGTATTGTATATTATATCATACGCCAATTGAATTATATCATCGTTTTAGTTATTAGTTAGAACTTCAGTTTGTTAAATTTGTAAGTCCAAATCACAGCACAGCTCTTCCGATAACCCGTTTATCATCACCGACCACCACAAGTCATCAATACCACAACCACTCTCCCCTAACCACCCGCGTCCATTCCTCCTGCACTCACTCTGTCCTGACTGTCCCGGGGGAGCGATAGGCTGAATGGCTGCGCCCCGGGGCTGTATGTGGCGACCGTGGGGGAGTCAGCGTGTAGTTGAACCGCTCCCGCGCCGTCTGAACTGCTGTCACCCAGATCCTGCTGAGGAGTCCATGCTGGAGTGGTATCTGTTGCCTGTAGGGTAAAAATTTGATTTGGACGTGAGTTTTTATAGGTCATGGTTTGACAAAAAAGACTACTTTACGTAATAGCTTAGTGTAATAAGACATGAATAAAATAATAAAGATTCAGGGGTTGAATAGAAAAAGGTTGCCTTCAAGTTGCCAATAGCAACGGTATAATTAAATGCTTATGCACTATCAGGTTAAGTCGTAGTCATTTTATGAAGCCAAGCCAAAAACATTCTTACCACTATAATTTGACAGTACTCACATGGTGTCTCGACGGCGAGTCGACCCTATGGTCGCTATGCGCGTGGTCGCCTGAGATACCAGAGTCACCCGACTTGTCAGCTGACTGCTCGGACCGTGGAGACGACTCCGGTGGCACCTCGCCCGACATCTTTGTTTCCACTGCCAGAGAGAGAGGCTGCCGCTCTGTCAAATAAATTGAAAAATAAGAAACCATGCCAAACAACTTCGTTACTAGATAAGGTTTCAAAGTGTTATTTTATTTCACCAATAACTTCCTTCCTAAAAACAAACATTCTAAGCGATCTAAACCAGTGTGGAAGTCTAAGACCTGATCCTCGTAATAATAGAGGTGGACTATGCCCAGCAGTGGGATAGTATTATATATAAATATAGGGCTGGTAATATCTTACTTATAAACATCCATGTACTTATACACAATATACCACCACGCATATATCGAGAAAAGGATAAATATGCTATTTCCACCTGCCACTGCCATGATGGTAAATAACTTACCAGCTGCAAAATGCGCGTCGAGGCTGGCAAGCTGTCTCCAGGCAGCGGCCGGGGAGAACCGCGGCATCGACAACTGCTTCTTGGGCAGAGTAGGTCGTAACCGCACCGCAATACCCAGGGATCCGTCCGACCCTTCACCTTCCGAGCCTTCTGATGATAGCGCGGACTCTGATGATACTATGGACATTCAAGTTTGTGAGTTAGTATGATTGGAGAGAGTGCTGTTTTGATTGGATTTCAATCAGCTTTTATAGCTGTGACTGTGTATAAAGTATTTTGTATTGAAATTGCTTGTTTTTGGGAAAATTTCATTCAACTTTAAGTAAAAGCTGGACTTGAAGTACAAATCAATACACTTACAATTCTTAATAATCTTCTTTTCTTCCTTCAACTGTGACTTGAACTTGTCGATTTCGTCTTCCTCGTTGTGGTAGCTAAGGAGTTTTTGTTCTATGAGATGGAAATCCCGGAACTCCTCAATGATGGGACTTCCCAGTCCAGGGAAGTCTTTTAAATGGTCCTTAGCTTCCAGCTGCTTGTTCTCTATCATGCCGAAGTAGAATTGCTTTGATGGAGCTTGTTTTTGACTGAAAATTAAAGAGAGTATTTTTAAACTCTAAAAAATATATTATTTGTCCCACATACTATTACATCATGAAGTTTGCGTATTTCGAAACGGGGTCAAAATCATCAAATAAATTTATCACGAATTATTCATTCCATTGTTTTCTCAAGGTCAGATGTCGAGCGTCTTACATAAGGCGTATATGTTCATACATAATATTAAATAATGGCAACATAGTAATACGTTGTTAAAATATATTAACACATAATGCATAGTAAGTTTTTTTATGAGAATTAACGACTTCATCTTCATCGCAACTGTCTTAAATCGCCATGTTTATTAGCAAGAACATGTAAGAGAACAATTTTGCAATACTTACTTATCACTCGCTGGTTGGCTTGTTATCGGTTTAGGTGTTTCCTTTTCTCTGGTTGGAGAATGCTCCGGAGTGGATTCTTTGCCTGACGCCTGTCCCCGATCAGGCATTGTCCTTCCATTCTCTTTGCCGTTTAATTTGGGTTGATTAACAACTGCTTTCGACTTAACATCATTTTGTGCGTTTGTTTTTGGTCTTATTTCACTGCTGCGGCTCGGCGGCCGCCTGCTGTTAACTTTTGTTTCGTTATTCTTATTTGTTCGACTAGACTCTGTGACTTTGTTCTGTGGTTTCGTTGGGTTGGCTGCTCGCGCTGCTACATCGTTGTGACTAGTTTTCTTATTAACATTAACCTTACTGTTTATGTCGTTTCTTATCCTACTCGTTGCTTTCTTCAGTTCCGCTTGAAATTCATCTTTTTCTTCATTATTTTTATGTAATAGTGAAGGAAGAGATTTCCTCAATGGCATACTGGTTTGTGCCAGTGGACTCAGCTTGCCTTTAAGTTGGTCACCCACCGCTTTCATTTTGTTCTCGTGTATTGCTCTTGGAGATTCGGCTTCCCTTTCACTGGCTAATAAGGTTTCGTCGAAAGTCTTTTCTCTCCTCAATGTTGGTAGTTCGTTGTCATCTTTTTTAAACCTTTCTGAATACCGGAAATTCCTGTTCAAAAGTGGTGTCTTCCATGCCTCGCTATGTTCACTGGTCTTAGCCGTCTTTGCCCTGCATCCACTAACCCTGTCGGTTCTCGTCTTCTTATAGTCATGTCTCATCTGCAGCAACCGTTCCTCTCTCTTCAGTGACGTGGTACTCTGAACCATGTCCTTGTTATCCGGGTATTTAAAGTGTTGTTCCCTGTCCTTGCAAGGGGACCTATATCGCCTTTCGAACTGATTATCATTCAGTTCCAAAGACTTGTACTCTATGTATGATCCCCTATAAGGTAATTTGTTTTCGTGACCGTTGAGTTTTTTAGTTTCGTTTCTCGTTTTAAATAATCTAAGTTTTCTTTGGGGCTCTTGTCTCGCATTCCCATCGCTGGAATCCGGTGACGAACCCTCGAATTGCTGGAAATTAAAATAAATTTAACAAAAATCTCCATTTTACGAAACAAAATAACAAATATTATTTCTTATCTAATTTAGTAATTACTACAAGTAATATGATTTCAGACAATGTCAGTACAATATTTTAGTTCAGAACTTAATTGTACTTACATCATGATGAGGTGGTGGAGGTGCTCTATACTTTTTTCTAAAATGCTTGTTGTTTCTCGCTTTCTGTTCCTCTTCAACCCTGAGGTCAGGTTCTGATCCAAACCTTTTATTCAATCCACCTGGAATTAAAATATCACCTTGATTGCGTTACATATTCAGGAACACGCTACTTTCAAACTTATTTACTGCACTTGACCCTCAAACTAGTCATAACATAACTACATTAGTTTGAAAGTGTGAATTGTCTGTAAGTGTGATTTTCAAGTGATATTACCGTCATTATGTCGTAGGTCAAGGTTGGTGTGCGAGCGGTGGAGCGGGTCGCGTTCTCGCGCGCGGAGCTCACCGTCGCCAGCGCCGCCCGCTGAGCGGGAGCGGTACACACTCGTGTGCTGGAAACAAACATCACATAATGTTAGACAAATCACTGGTGATAGGATATTTGTAGCCGGATAGTGACCACCGCGCCCCTTGAATTTCGTGATAAAGCAGTCTATCGATATCAAAGAAAATATTTAATAATTTACATAATATATTTGCAGGAATTCCGAGCAAGAGGTATGCAAAATTGCGAATATACGGTCAGCGTCACGACACAAATAGAACTATCCTCCAATCCGCACACCACCGCTTTATAAAGGCACCAACTACCCCAACTACTACATTTCTCCCACTTTACTGCATAAAGTGAATCATTTCCGGCGCTGACCATACTCGCAAGCCTGCACGGACCAAATAGTCCCCTCTTTGCCTTCTAATTTTTAATTACAATATTTTATAATATCTAAACATAATATAATTTGACATTTTTCTCGCGAATACTTGTTCCCATAAAAACTTAACAACCGGAAGTCCAAAAATAAATCAAATAATTCATTTAATCATAAAGAACGCGCCGTCATATTAAACTTTTTACTCGCAATTTAAACTATGAAATTAAATTAATGAGAAAACTAAAAAACATAAAGGTTATAAGTAATAAATACTACTTAATTTTGGTCTGTAAACCTTCAGAATCAAATCTGCTTTAACTATTTTTTTATACGCTTACTAATTGTAATCTATTGTAATCTAACCTGATGTGAATCAGCGGACAGAAGGGAGGAGGTAGGCCGTCGCCCGCTGATAGTCCCTCCCGAGTGCAGGATGAGGCCATTGTCAGTGCTGCGTAGACATCCAGGCTGGGGCGGCGACGGCAATACCTGCAAAACGTGATACTCAAAGTAAGAACATAAATTATAGATGCAGGCAAGTTGTTCTCCCAAAATGAGTAAGTGTCATATTCAATTAAATTAGAGTATAAAGTGCAGATAGAAGCAGGTTATCTTGGAATCAGTTGAATAATACATTGAAATTTAGCTCTACTTGTTTCATCTTCAACTCTTTTCGCGGTATAGTGATAACAGTTTATAATATGTGCATGCATCAGTAAAAGTTCGAAACATTGATAAATATTACTGTATCACGTGCCATTCTCCTATGAGAGCTGCTTCTAAACTAAATTTAAACTAGAATGCTCGTCTATGATAAATTCCGGACGAAAAATACAAGGTAGTGCAAGAAACCGGAACTTACTAATTATTAATGGAAATAACTGCCTCGGTGGCGTATCTGTATTGCGTGCACATTACTACTATCGCTCTGAGGTCTCGGGTTCGAATCCCGTGTCGCACTAAGTGATATTGGGGTTTTCTCCCCAGTATCAGGCAAAGTGTGAATGTGCCAGATATAGGCTTATCTCCTGAAGATATAACATTATGGGATGGACCACATAACACATGATGAAAAGTGGGTTCACTATTTGCACCTCTGCATACCCTTCCGGGATATAAGGCGTGAGTGTGCGTATGTACGAATGGGTAGAGGATAGAAAAGTCTCTGTCGCCCATTGAAGGATCTTACCTTGGGTGCGAGCCTTGGCGGGTCGTGTGGTAGCGTGCTGACATGGCGGGCGCGCTGTGGCGCGCTGCCCGCCTGGCCCATGCCGCCGGACTACCCACCCGCTAGCTTACACACCGCATCTGCGAACAAACATTATCATGAAATGAAATAATTCATTTGAACCTGTAAAATGTTATACATTATTTAGATTCCGTCAATATTAACCTAGCAACAGTTCGGAAAGCAGTTCTCACCAGAGAAGAACGGACAAGAAACTCTGGTGTTGCTCTATTCAAAATCTGTTTAAGGTATAAACTACAGTACATGGTACATTGAAAAGAGAAAAATTACAATTGTTTTCTTTTTATTGCGGTGTAGAGCAGTTCATTTAATTTCATGAAATCATTCCTTAATAGTAGGCACATGTATAAAAAAAAATTACACAAATAGCTCTATTCGTAAGCAGTAATCAATCGAGTTTACATTAAAGGATCGCCTCTGTTTCATAGAATATCGATGTCATATTGTTATATGACACCCTTGCTATTATGAATTATGCGAGCAATAGGTTAATGGAAGCTTCAAGAAATCTAAAATTCAACTATACCTCTAATGTTCCAGACTACTTAGATATGACGGTTTCAAGATAACATATCCTAAGTACAGAACATATTATCAAATAGTCTTTCAAAGCGTGAAGTCAACAAACGGCAGGTTATGAAGGAAGAATAAAATAGCCGACAGATAGTTATTAAAGGCAATAAATATTGAATAAATTGTCAAGATGCACGGCCGCAGCGCCATAATCATCTAACCGCGACCCTGATCGCTGTCAACTGCTCGCATCTTATGTAAATGAACTGCATCTTACACCTTACGAGGTAATCAGTACACTAGTCACAGCATTTGTATAATTAAGCGATACCTTTAGGGATTTTATTGTGAAGATCACATGACCCTCCAAATATATCAACCGTAATCCATTTATCATCACGCATTTTAGTTTTAAATTCCCTGATGATTACTTAAAGTAGTGTCAATTAACCCTGGAGCCTCGGGCAAGAGCTCCCATTTCTCATGGCGTCTCTAATCCCCGAGCGTCCCACACTCCCGAGACTTGGGCAATTTATACCACGAAAGAATTTTAGATTTATGGGAATGGTAAGGTGCTCACGCAAGCTTAGTGACGGGTTAAGAGTGAGTTAATGGCGTATTTTTTATCTTGTGGAGCGGAATTTTGAGGTATTTATAACCTAAGGATATCTTTTACGTGAACGCTAAATAAATCAATAATAACACTAAATAAATAATTTTAATAAAATAAAACGAGTTTTCGGATTTTATCGTGGTTTTTTATATTTTAATTTTCTATTGAAGTTTCGAAGACTGCAGCCTTGTTGGTCACTAATCGGTATTTATCACCTTTCGATTTTCAATAGAAAAATATTTATTTCAATTTTGAGTACATTATTTTTAGACTTATAGTAAGATTTAGAATCTGGGAACACATTTTCACACGAATAGAGTCACGGGTAAAACCTAATAAGTTATGCCACTGAAGAAGTCAAGGCTAGTTGTATTTAAATAAGGTAATTTAGCCCGATTCGTAATATGGCCCATCATCCGTGCATTTGGTTAATTATTTGTTGTAATACAAAAATATATTACGATTGTTTGTTAGTTCTTTTATCTAATAAATGTACGTTATGAAGTGATATGTTGTAATTTAATCAAAGTTTTTCTTATTCTTTCATGGAACGATTTTATGAAGGTGGCCATCATTGGTTCCATTACCTTATGATTATCTGCGAGAACTTAGATAATTTTTGCACTTAAGGCATTAGATTGCCAAACGTTTATTTTCCATAATAAAGTTATCATCGTAAGTGCTGGTCCCGGCTCATTCATATGCAATTAGCAAAGCCAGGTGTGGGTCCTCAATCAAGATTCACAAGAAATAGAATATGTTATTATAATGGAAATTTTGGCCTTCGTCCATCTTGAATGAAATAACGTTTATGGAAGGCGGAAATAGAAAACATAGCTTTGGCCTTATTCGTGTTAAGTCAAACAATGTTTTATGACAATACTCTCTGCCTACCCCTTCAGGGATAAAAGGCGTGAGCGTGTGTGTGTTCGGTACCTCTCTAAAACGGCGCTAAAGCATAAATCCATGTTTTCTAACTACACATCCATAGCCACTATATTTATTATTGTTCCAAAGTGTTTATTCACTTATTTTCCGTGGACAATTCCTGTAACAGCCTATACAAGTCAAGAAAGTTAATGAACGCAGTGGAGTGAAACTGTGCGACTTTGAAGCTCGCAGTGCATGGTATTGTTGTGGAGAGGCGTCGATCAGCTCGGCAAATTAACAACCCATACACACGTGGCGGGCATGCGATGCCTTGAGTAGGGCTGGCACCTCTTGAAAATATATTGAATCATGTTGAAAAGTTTAGCAAATATTTAACTTCTCAAGATTTAGGCGATGAGCGCAACTTAAGTGTAATATTTCGCCGCAGTCAGATACTTACTATGTAATGTACTAGTGTTTAAGTGAAATGTATTACTGTAATTTACATATTTAATTTGTATTAACAAAAGTGGTGAGAAATAAATTACTTCGTGTTTTATCTTTATTAGTTGTCGCAATTTTTTTTTTATTTTGATTCTAAAATGTCTTTAACGAAGTCAAAAAGTGTACAGATTAAAATCTAGCAATATATTTGCTCTTAGTTAATGTAAAAATAAGTATGACTACACCCAAAAATATTTAATATGTATAATTATTAGAATCCATTAACAAAGCATTTACCTAAGTATAAATTAAATCATGTAATCAAACCAAAAATAATGGATTGCTTTTTGTCTAGACATTATTAATATAAATGCTTCTTAAGATGCCAACCTATGACTATCAGAATAATCGATCGATCAGTATCTTTTGTAAGCTTCTATAACGATCATCGATTTTTGGCTATATAAAATATACCATACAATTATCAAGTCACGAAAAACATTTTTTTGCAGCAATATAATGAAACCAGTTAAATACTTTACATTGGATATGATTAGACCTTAGACGTGAGTACCAACTGCCAACTCTGGTTGACAGATTCAATAATTTGGCAATTGATATTTCCGGAGCCTCTTATTCTACATCATTTAAAGGCTGGCGTCGTATCGATTCTTTTAAATTTTGGGCCAGGATAGTAGATCCAGATAGTAGGACATCTACCAAGAAGCACATCGACCCGCCTTTACTAAAAAATAAAAATAAGTTGATATTCAAACGCGCCACCCCTACATCTCTGTTGATGGCAAATGGCGAATTTCTCGGCGCGGGGAAACGCCGCGACGCGCTGTCCGCCACACAACCGCGGACCCACTTTCTTTATGATAATCACCGCACGCGACCGACAGCACCACGCTACGTGTAAACAATCACTTATAGACAATGCTAGTGTCGTATATAATTAAAATATTAGCCTCCTAATAATGTCATATCCGTATTGATTACACAGCATCGATATATATGTACTACGTACTAGATTTGGCGTTCGGAACATTCACTGTGTTCAACTGAATTGATCTGCAATCCATTCAAACTGACTTTAGTATGGTCAATATTGACAGCTTGACGTTGTGTATGGAATGGCGCTCATGATATAAGAACTTGAGTCTAGGTGTAAACCGAGATTTGAATAAAAAATATTAGTCAAATAAGTAAAATTATTTGTTGTTCAAGTGAATAAATAGGTTATAACAGTGACGTTTTGGTTGTCATTGTAGTTCATATTTTGAACAAATAGTTTATATGGACGTTCGTGTCTGTAGAATATACGTCAATGTTTCACAGGAAATATCATTGCAGCCGTCACAGGCAGCCGTCGCGTCGGTCCGGCAGTGAATTTTTAAAACATGTTGAACGTCATTGTCAGAGGAAGCAAAACACAACACTGTTTAGTTATGACCTGAGGTTATGACAGACGTATAATCAAATACATCGATGGCTGTGATTTCATATTTTGTCTTGATTTTTAAATGGTACAGAAATGATTAATATGTTTTCGGAAAACAGTGAATTAATTTCACTATCTAAAAGATGGTAGGGACGCCGTCGCATTCATTCAAATCATCTACATATAAAAAAAATAAACCAGCATAAGAAAAAACAAATTTAAGTGAAATCCCAACAATTGATATCAACAACTGCGTGTTCCGCACGAAAAATTTGCAAATAGTATAAGTTTGCGCAGATCTTTCCACGAGCTTCTATTACATATAATTACGTATTCCTCCGACATCCTGATCAGATTATATTATGTCGACAAGAACATCTAGTTTCATACTCATTAATCAATCAGGCCATTTAAATGCACTAAGCGTGTCTCTCGTGACCTTCAATAAACGACGGTATGTCCAAATAACGCACAATAAAAAACAATTTTTAGATCGCACTTCGATTAAATACCAAATGCCTATATTTTGTACTATATTACTTCCTTATTAGCAAAATGGTATTAAGAGCATTTCAATACATTTATAAAAACTGAACTATTTGTAATTTTTGTTAATTACCATAATAGATCTTTAATTCCCAAAGGGGTAGGCAGGTCGACAACTACTATACACTTCCCCGAAATTCGGGTTAAATTGTGCAGAGTAGAAATAGCAATATCGGACCGCATAGCTACATTGGTTAATAAATTAAAAATAATAACAAGCAATTAACAACAAATGATTGTTAATTAAACCATATTTTTCACGACTCAGTATATTCTATGACAAATTAATTGATGATAAAAACTCAGCATTGTTATGTGAATTTTGGTTGAACTTTAAGATAATTTGAATGCTGAGATCTTATTGTACTATAAACTGGATAATGCTGTTTGGTGGCTAATCTTATGCCGTACCTTCCACCATTAAATACACTTCCACTACGTCAGAGAGATTACTTATTTAGACTTTTATTTTACCGAAATTGTACAACACGTATTTATTGAAAGATGACACTTTTAACGAAACATTTAAGATTTTCCCAAATTCCCGTCTGCGATAGACCTAATAAACCTAACAGCACTAAAGAGGTCTAATAGCAAGTCTGAAATGCGCTTGCAATCAACGCGCCCGCGATGCGTGCAGGCAAGCGGTGCGCGACTTGCAGCACAGTTATCTTAATGAGATGAAAACACTACCGTGAGCGTCTCCGCTTCCTTTCCGCGTAGTGTATGAAATGTACAAAGTACTTATATACTTTAACAGATGGTACAGATATCACAAGTGTTTATAGCTTCTCTTGTGAAAAGTAAAAATGGGAGATAGTGTAAGTAAATAATAATAATATCAGCCCTGTATTATATACTTGCCCACTGCTGAGCACGGGCCTCCTCTACTACTGAGAGGGATTAGGCCTTAGTCCACCACGCTGGCCTAGTGCGGATTGGTAGACTTCACACACCTTCGAAATTCCTGTAGAGAACTTCTCAGATGTGCAGGTTTCCCCACGATATTTCCCTTCACTGTTAAAGCAAGCGATAATTCACAAAGAATACACACATAAAACTTAGAAAAGTCAGAGATGTGTGCCCTTGACTTTCGAACCTGCGGACATTCGTCTTGGCAGTCCGTTCCACACCCAACTAATCTGAATGGCTAATGATGAACATTAAAAGTAACTAAAATCGATGGTAAAGCTATAATGACAAAAAAACCAAATGATCATCATCAGCTTATATTTTAGTCTACGCAAAACAAATACATCCCCCTAAACTAAAAGTATGCCCTTTTTACGTGAATCAAGAAGTGAGTTCCAATTGACAGCGTCCAAATGAATAAAAAAAATAGTCTAAAATCGTGTGTAGGTAATTATTAATTCACTAACTCATTTTTACTGTTATATTATGTAACACTAATAACTAATGGCAATACAAAAAAAAGAACTTCTGTGAACCATTATCAAATGGAATTTCTATCAAGCCCTAAACGCAAGCTAATAGGCAAAGCTATTCGGCATTCATAACCAAGAAATAAGCAAAAGTAAAAGAATTCCGCATCAAAGCCTCATGCTCGGTGGTCGCTAGTCCACAGATGAATTGAAGGGACACAAAGCGAATATTGGCAGAAGGCGTAATTTGCATCATGTGAATACACTACACATTCCTCATGCTATTGACAAATCCGAAAACGAAAGCAAAATATTTTTTTATGATATTTCAAAATCAGGAACAATAAATAATTATGCAGTTTGTTTTTATTTGGATAGTGAAAATAAAATCTTACTTTAAATATTCAATTTAAAAGATTTCGGAAAGACGCTTGCTTATATGGCCCAGGACCTGACCCGGCCATATAAAAAAAAAACAATATTGTTATGATAATGATCGAAAGGTAAAATTCCCCATACTAGTGACAAATCCGAAAACGAAAGCAAAATTATATTTTATTAGCGTTTTTAGCGATGTTTCAAAATAGGAACAAAAATAATTATACAGTTCGTTCTTACTTAGTTTAAAGTACTTTAAGTAATGAAAATAAATCTTATTTTTAATATTATATTGCAATGTTTCCGGAACGATGTTTATCCGATCCGGGACCTACCCGGCTAAATAAAAAAACTGAATATTTTTATTATTAGATCGAAAAGATCAAATACCTAGGTCGATCTTAATGTGGTATTTTTTATTATGATTCTTAATAAATATATTTTTCCGATTACAAAACATTATTAACTTTATTAGTTTATTTATCCAATTGACTCACAATACACGCCCACATGACTTCAAATATTTGCTTCACTTCCTCAACCATGATGAATTAACGTTCCAAATCTATTGTAAACAATGCAGGGATAGACAGGAGGTAGGCGCATCTGCGGGGCGTCTCAGCGGGTAGCAGGTAGCGGGTAGCGGGTACAGATAGCGGGTATCCAGCGGGTACTAACCCGGCGGCGTTCATTAAGCGTAGACAGTTAGACGCGGCCACAGGCGCGGAAAATTATTCGCAGCCAATGCGCTTCCGACCGCTCTGACTGCGCAGGCTGTAAGGCTGCTGGCACACGAATGGTTTTGTCTTTTCTTGTATTAGAGGCATCGTTGATAAGCGAACTATGAACTCTGACATATTTCAAGCAACTTTAGTTGTTTTGAGTCTCGGTAGATGTCATAACGTATAATATTTCGCTTATTTAACCAATGTATATTCAACCTATTTAAATAAAACATGATGTTATCTATTGGTGGTTTACAAGGTATTATAACACGCCATAGTGGTCGACGTAAGTGTGTCGCGTTCGGGGATTAGCCTGTGTATACCTGGTCCAGTAGGCCGACATAATTGTGCCGACTGTCGAGGGGTGATCATCTCGTCAGTCGATATTCTATTGAACCCCACGCAACTTACTATCAGATGCAGTGCGGTCACTTTGCCGTGCGTATATACAAAAAATATATATTTCACAAATTATTTGACCTCAATATGCAGCGATATTACTTTTAAATATTAAAACTAGTAAAACTTTCAGATAGATAATATATATTTTTAATGCAAACTTCGCTGTAACACTGCCTATGTCACTGAGTGTTTTGCGCATTATCTTCGCAAGTAGCAAACTGTCCGTGCACATCCGGCCTTACCTTCGCTGCACTTCCGCGCGCCGGGAACATCTGCGCGCTCATTAATGCATCTATGTTGCGACCATTACGGTGCCTATTGTAAATCATACTCAACACATTGTACGAACAATTTCTTTGGTTCAATGGATTGTGAGAGTTGATTCCCAGATTAAATAACTTTGAACGGGCCTCGTGTGTTTAGTGGCAGCTTACGTGAGCTGTATTCGGTTTTGGTTCGATTTCTAGACCGGGTTACCAATTAAAATATGTGGTCGCTGATGCCAATAAGCATAATTGAGTGATACTAATATTGAAATTCTGTGCTGTATGTTTAATTGTTTGTCTGATATATTATAATATAGAACAAGATAGGCTCGCTGCTAGATCATAAAGATACAGAAAACTACTCCCGGTTTCAAACAGGCCGGCATAATTGTGTCGACTGACGAGGAAAAGGGATAATCATCGCCCGTCAATCATTATCTGGACGTTGCTTCTCTACCACCAGGTGCAGTAGACTCACTCAACCGTGTCCTAAGAAAAAAAATAACCAGCGAACTATATAATATAATTATAATAGACATACATATTTGAAATTTTGTATAATGTTTCACAATACCTATATATATGTTATGTTGTTGTACCAAAATAAATTGATAAATATACAACAGTTTCGCCTTTATTGTATGAAGTGATAAAGGCGAGAACCTATTTAAGACAACCTTTTTTGTGTAACGAGCGATGATAATCGGATGGAACACACTTGGTGAAAAGTGGGTGCACTGGCTACTCCTTCGGGGATAAAATGATGTGTGTATGTTTGTATTTCCCCTCCCAGTAACCATAGCGCCAAAGCCTTTGTTCCCCGCGCAAGAAAGGTGTATTTAATTGAAATTCACAGCATTTCAAAACTATTTAGTATTTTAATACCAATATCTGAACCTATTTTATAATTAATTTGAATAAAATATTAATATCATTTAATATGGACGTTCCGAATTACACGGCTATAATTTAAGAAATAAGAAATAAATTTATTTTCCAAAAAGTTACACTTCTTATAACAATTAGCAACGGTGTCCACACTAAGCTCATACAAACAAAACGAAATTCTTTAAAATGTAAGCAATAAATCCATCATAATACAGTTATTTGTACATTAAATTCGTTTCAGGATTTCTTACACGCAATAAAGCTTAGCGGTCGAATTATTTTCTAACTATAAATCTCGGTAATCAGTATTACCGTTTCACAATGAACATTGCATTACAAATGCAATCAGTGCATTTAGTAAAAAATAATCGATTTTATAAATAACATTATAATGGTTAACGACCAAAATCAATTTGGCAGAATTCGATAAAAACTTAATATCGATTGATATCCGATTGGGAAATGTATTTTTAAATTAAATGTAACAAATAGATGAGCAATTTAGAACTGCGAAAAAATATGGATATTACGTATGTATCAAAATGACAAGCGTATTATATTCTCCAAAAATGTTTTTAAAAACGGTATCCTATTTACCACCAATTAGTAGCAAAAATAATTTAAAATGGGTATGCAATGACCGAGAATTGAAGGCCCTAGGCTAATTCTAGTTTGGGAGCCTAATTATCAAATAATAAAATAATTCCTATATTATCAAAAGATATTACAATTATTACAAAAAGATTTCGATAACGACGCCTTGTTAGACGGTAGTAGTAGAAACAAGAAGATAGTTAAATGTTTTATCTATTTGATATAGTGTCTACTGCCTTTAATGAGGACTGAGAGCCTTATAAATCCACGGGCTTCTGGGCTATAGCCCAAAAAGCCCTAATATAGACTGCTTATGAAGCGAAAAACAAGTGGCGAGTAGTCTTCCGAGGAAGTCGGCTAACAAGGCGTCACGTCGCATTTCACGGTCTAGTCGCGCCCACCACTTGTCCAACCCCTCGCGTCGCGGTTCACTGATTGTGATGCTTCGACACGTGTAAGCTTGTTTGCTAATGAAAAATCTATGTTTAGAGCAAGTTCTTGCAGCAATATATTTCGCAACTTCCAGATGTGTTAATAGCAGCAATAATTGAATAGTTCTACACGTGCGCCTTTCATAAACCTTTCTTCAAAATTTGCAGAAGTCACACGATAAAAATAAAATACTCAGTACACAACAAAAATAAATCTTGTTTTACGACAAGAAATGCAAATTGCGTGGAGATGTTTGTATTACTTTTTAACCAACTTCAAAGGAGAGGGGATATCTCTTCGTCGTAAATTTTTTTATGTTTGTTCAACGATAATGTTTTACCCCGTGGTTCAATTATCTGTTAAAAGTATTATTGCTATTCATACAAATACCGATAAGACTTCCTCTGCGATATATATTTAGTAAAATAACGGTTAATTTTATTTATTTTCATTGCTGTATTTTAAAAATAAGGTTACATTAAAATGGAGAATTAGAGTTCATATTTTTAATTTCTTTATCTATAAGTTTCCCTGTTTAATACGCATATAGTTTTCTTTTATTTCAAAAGGAATCCATTTAAAATATATAAAGGTAACTTTTTAAACCGAAAAATATAATATATAACGTGAGACTCTTATACCAAGAAGGATATTTGTACCTATATATAGGCATGCGTAAAGCCCAGTCTCTTAGTAAGTTGAAACATTTGTAATCCCAGATCTAAAGCAAATCTGTACGGAGCATTTAACTGGTATATCTACGATGCAATCGCTACGTTCAGTTACTACAATCAGTGTGCATGCGGCACACCTGTTCCATACAAACTCAAGTGTTATCTACCGTGCAAATATCTGAATCATTGAATACTGTACTGTGCTAAATAAATCAATATTTTGTTGTGGTATTTGTGTTTTGTTTATGGTTAAGTATATTTTAGACAGTAAATAGGTTTAAAAAGATTTTATTTAGTTTAGCATTTGAAATATATTATCGACTGCCTTGGTGGCATAGTTGTACTGCACGCGCGGTACGGCAACGCCCTGAGGTCCTAGGTTCGAATCCCGGGTCGGGCAAAGTGATATTTGGGTTTATCTGCTTAGTATCCTGGAGTCTGGAATTCGTGCCCAAAATAGCGATAGGCTCGCCTCCTATCACATTATGGGACGAAACACACTTGGCGAAAAGTGGGTGCCCTGGTTGCGCCTTTGCAAACCCTGTCGGGAATAAATGCGTGATGTATGTGTGTGTGTGTGTGGGCCGATATTGATATTACTTATTATTTTTTTTATAAGGGCACGGCAACGACCCTACTGCACCTGATGGTAAGTAGAGATATAATATCGACGGTTAAAAGGCTCATTGACTCAAGCGACATTTATTTCGAAAAAACTTACCTAGTTTAAAAAAAAATAGAAAAAAATGCTGATTTGAAATATATATGAAACTTAGTGTCGTAAAAAAATGTCTCTTAAGTCAATTAGCTTTTTTACTGTCGGTATATATGAATTGAAATTGTACATGATTAAATATATGTACAATTTCAATTTAAATTTTTCGCTAGGCCAGTGTGGTGGACTATGGCCTAATCCCTCTCAGTAGTAGAGGAGGCCCGTGCCCAACAGTGGGACAGTATTGATACGGTGCTGATATTATCATAATTATGTACAATTTACCTATTTACCTTTACCTTCCATATTGTGCACCGCGTCTACCCAATTCCCACCAAGAAACTCATAAACATAATCCCAAACGATCATTAATACGTAAAGATAAAACCCGTTACATTCTAATGCTGATATAGTATGTTTGTGTGTCAGAGGGCCATGCCGCTTGGCCAGGGTTACCAGACTTCATAAAGTATTGGAAAAGTCGGGTTTCACGAGGTAGTAGTTTTTATTGGTAGGTACGCGAATGTAGAAGTTGAACGCGATAGATTTTAAAAAGATCGTAAACTTCAGCAAAGATATACACACGTTACATACTAGAGATGTTCTTTTTTTATATATAACTATCTTTTGCTCACGGCTTCGCCCACGTGAAGGAGTTTTCCGGGATAATTTTTTTCCAACTTGATATTTATCGTTATATTATGACCAAATTGTACAAAATCATTATAAATTGTATCCTATGTGTTATTCTGATGTATAACCAATATTACTGTTAAGTTTCATCGAAATACGTTTAGTAGTTTTTTCGTGAAAGAGGAACAAACATACATCCATCTTCAAAAACTTTCGCATTTATAATATTAGTAGGATTAATAGACGAGAATTATGATTACCTAATGATTTCTTCTTCTCAGTCGTACACTCCTGGCGGAGTGGTCGTGGTTATGGATTGTCTGATAAATTGATTGCGACTTTTGCGAGTCTCCTCCATCTCTCTCTGTTCATGGCACTGCGTGTACATTCAGTAAGGGAACACCTTGCAACCGATTTAATAACGTCTGTCCATTTGGTGGGTATTCGGCCGCGAGGACGTTTACCTTCTACTCTTCCCAGTATCAACAATCGTTCCAAGGAGCTCTCATTGCGGATGACATGACCAAAGAACTTGAGGATTCGCATTTGCACAATCGACGTAAGTCTTTGTTTGATGTGAAGCTCTTTCAGGATAGAAGCGTTAGTACGATGAGCAGTCCATTTAACTCTAAGCAAGCGTCTCCAGCACCACATCTCAAGGGCGTCAATCTTTTTACGACATTTTTGGTGGATCGTCCATGTTTCAGCTCCATACAGGAAAATCGGAAATACCAGGCATCTCATTAAGCGAACCTTGGTGTTTTTAGTTATGCGGCGGTCTTTCCATATCTTTGTGAGTTTTTCCACGGCTGATCGTGTCATGGTACACCGTCTTTTTATGTCTTCTTCGCAACTACCAGTATTTGTGATTGTGGATCCCAGGTAGATGTAATTGATACCTAATGATTTATGTTTACGTGAATGTTAAACATTGAATACGGATTTTATCACGCTTTATAAGTTCCTTTCTTTCCTTCATGGTCACGGGGCGGACTGAGGTGTTGATCATCCGCAAGTCAAAGATACAATATTTACCTACATTTACTATTATACATTTTTTTAGCTGTTGACTGTCGGATTATGATTACCTAAAAACATTAACAACATAATCCAGAACTTCGAATTACAAAACACTACAGTACATTGTACTTACTGCTCTGACTGGCACAGATTAATAATTCTTCGCGATAATACTACATGGCATTGTGTTCTTCTCTGACGTCACTAATTAAAACTTCTATTTATTTTCTCAGAATGTTTGAGCACAACCCTATCGTGGTGCTAATGGGTCCGATGGATCGCATTAACATAAAGCACGCGCTTTCAAGGGCTGCCACTCATCACCCAACCTGTTTACATCCACATCTCGCCTTCTCAATGGGTTTCGTGTTGACATGGCTTTCATCCTTATATGACTTGTTTTTTTGGACAGCCATGGGTGGCACCATAGTTCTAATTGATCATTATTTTGAAATATCAAAATATTGGACCTCTCAAGATTTTGTTAGACTCCAAGCAATTAATTTTAGTGAGTCGCCACGTTGTTCAGACCCTGTTAACTTGTTGTCTAGAAACATCAATATGAAACTGACAATTGTTTCAACAATTTTGTCGTTTAAATTATATTTAACTCAGGAAATAAACCTAGATTTTTAAATAAATGAACTTGTCCCTTTGTGTGTAGAATAAAGCGAAAAACAATATAATAAAGAAATAATGAGACAATTATGAATAAGGACATTTCCAACTAGACAAGAAAATTATTTGAAGTTATCCTGGTGCCTATTATATCAGAAATACCTGAATTTAATGATGCTGCCAAATCATTGGAAAGTAAAGAAGATTCCGTCAAGTTCCCAGGGTCCCTATATTGTACAAGTTCTGATGCTATGTGCATATTGTGTAACACTTCTTTTCAAAGTAGGAGCTCCCCCCAAGGGAGGCATTAGGGGCGCTAATGTATATTTGTTATACAATATCTATCCCTCGAAAACAGTTTTTTTCATGAAAGGTAGAATATGTCTTTCTGTACTTCTGTCAACATATTATATGCAATGTCGTGATCGTCGGTTAGAAAAGTAAAGGCGTAAATAAACAAACTCACTTTCATAAGTTAGGATACTTGGCGCGTTAGATAAAAACGATTAAATTATAAAACTATTTCAGCATATTCAAAGCAAAACATGCTCAATACTCGTATGTTTAGACAAATATTTATGTTTCATTAAATACTAATATTATGATGAATGTGTTAGACGAGCATTTTCGTGCGAATACCGATCAATATTCTATCTACTCCTAAGTAATTACCAAGTTTTCTCATGTAAGTGACTTGTCTAATTTTTTTGATAGTAAAATTTCTTTAAACCCAAAATATACCAACATTACTTCATGGGCAATATTGTTATCGGAATTCATATAAGCTAATGACATTTCCAAGCGACCTCGTGACACATATCGCTTGGCACGTTGGTCCAATGTTTGTTCCCTCGTCTGTTTGTACGCTTGTTCAAACATTGGCCTATTTGCCTATTGCTTAGGACCAATACTTCATGTTTGTTAACTTGTATGGTCGTATTAATTAGGATGTATACGTTGGGGATTTAAAACAACGTATTTCATAAGCGTCTAATATTTATCAGAGTTAGCTTTAACCTATATTCGAAAACCTTTCATTACGGTTGTGTACTTATTGTAAAATCAGCAAAGTCCTGATTTCAAAATCCAAGTTCAGAAATTATAATATGAAATCCATTTTGATAGTATGAACATAGACACTTGGGCAGATGGGATGGTGATCTAGGTCCTCCTAGAAGATATATATCGTTTTGTGGAACAAATATTAGACTCACGAAACGGACGAATACTATTTACACCTCTGCCTATCTTATTGCTAAAGCTTGCGTGAAAATTTTAGAATGACAACACAATATCTTCTACTGGAAAGCAGGATCAATTATACCCATACAAATAAACACGTCTTCACAGCGGATGAGAGATCGTCTGCCGCGAAAGTGCACATCCTTTATTTCTTTCTCAGAAAGCGATTATTCACGTTACATTTAATGGTTGGAGTATGGTTTACGCATCCTCTACAAGACAAGTTATTCAAAAGAAAGTATTTTGTTCAATATTTTCTAAGTATGCAGATCTATTGAAATATTAATATGTATAAATTGTGTTTCCTATCGACTTCTTGATTTCTACTCGCATTTCTTCAATTTTAACATGTGTATTTAACCAATTATGGTTACTGGTCATTACGAGACCAAAAATGTTTTTGGATACGAACACAACCCAGAACAAAACTTCGTAGCACAGAATTATCAAACAAATATATTCTTAGCTACCCTTTTTAAACAATCATGGCAGAATACCAGCAGAATATTTGTCACTCGTATAGAAAAATACGATGACATTCCGTGATTTATGGCCGATATGATAGATTGCGCCATCCGCATAACTCAAATACCGCGCCGTGTTACTAATATGAACAATATTTACAATCTGCAAACGAGGTTTTATATAGTAAAACTCATTACGAGCGACAAGCGTTGACACAGCTCAATTATTACCTCATCTATGCCGCATGCGCATGCGACGGCTCACGGCGGCATGTCAGACGCTTCGGCGGAATGAGATTGTCATCAATAAAAAAAAATACCAATTATGATAGTTATAATTTATTACTTAGTTAGGTTTTGCGCGCGGCGCCTGTTTATAAGATGAAAGGAATGTGTTGAGTAGTTAGTTATCTTCTAGGGTTCCACTCTATATCTTTTGGGATTGAAGCTCGTTCCTACCCTATATAGTTTTGTAAATATTAAAATATAGTTCTAAATATTTACAAAAAGGAAATTGACATTCAAGTATAAGTAAATAAAGATTCTGATTTCAAATAGATGTTTTCGGAAACGACTCAACCGATTTTAAAAATACTTTTGTTATGTAGAGTTTATCATAGAGTAATCTAGTATACCTATATTTGCTGAAAAATACCTAAACGAATACATAGCAAATAAAAATGGCCTAAAGTTAATTCCATTTTGTTATGTCATAGTTACCACTTCGCGGCGTGGCGGTTAAAGGCAACCGCGGCAAGGGCTAGATCTTAATTACAATGTCAAATTTGTGTTACGCAACCCATGATGTATGATAGTTCACAAATTGGTTTGTGGTCGCTCGCGCGTGCGTTTCATCGAGGGTATAGGTGAGGATAGACGTAGCGATTCAGACGGTTAAATAAACGCTTAGAATATTTTATCATATATTTGAGAATTTTACATTATATGTTTAGTGGAATGATCAGATCGCATCTGTTTGTTAAGATTTAGCAGTCCTGAAATAACAACCTATTATACGTATTGACTCTCAAGCCTGTCGAAATCAAATAAATTGAAATAATTCATAGATTTTAATAACAGTTTACTTCCATGGAACAAAAGCATCAATAATGCGATTTTTTTCCGATTCCAGCATTCAAAGCCCAGCGTTTTAAAACCGCCGTGTCTAACCGCACACTAGCAACGTGAGCAATCAGCTGTCCGATGATAGATCGATAGGTAATTAGTTGCCAGTCTTACACAATACGTTAGGCGAATGATTGTTACTCTCCTCGCTGTTATTTGTAGTTAAATACTACAAAAAGTTGAGTACTAACGGCATTTGGAAGGAAAGAGTTATAACGTGCGAAGACTAGTAATAATGAACCGAGACTTAAAGCGCGGTAAAGTTCCGATTGTGTTATAAACCCCCACTGGACAGGAGGAAAACGTAGTGTTTCGTTTCGACTAAATTGTTAACCGACTTCAAAAAAAGGCGTAATGTATTTATTTTAGCTTAACTATCAATTTTAATTAGGCACCGACTCCAAAATTGGTATCGAGTATATACATACCTGTTATGTGAAATTATTTTTTGGTTTTCAGTGGTTTTTGAAGGCGGTTTAATTTTTTGATAAAATTATTTGTATTTGTGTATATGATATTCATGAATAATTAAAGATAATTGGGTAAAAATTTACCAATATTGTGGTTCACCTTTTTCGCCTTACCTGTAACAAACAATCACAAATCTTAGTTTAAAACTTGTTTTTCCCGTAGCTCAGTTCGCATTGATGTTAAGCCATTCAACACACATTTAAACGTTGTAAACAAATCGTCACACGTGGACATTGTACCCTCATAAATTATAATATAAAATTAATAATGATATATAGTATGTAATATGATTTTTTTTCCGCAAAAAGTGTGAAAACTTAAAAGCTTTCCATCGTCGTGGTGTACTTAAAAAAAATTAAATAGTACAATCGTAAATTGTTTCTCGAATTCATGACATTGGAATTAATTCTAGATGAACTCACATTAGCACCAAGCAAGAGTTTAAAGATTTAATAAGTTTTAAAATAACCACTCAGACAGCGACAACACCCCACTCTCCCCCTTAGAGGGAGCGAACGATCATCGAGGGCTGATGGTAGATCTACCATCGCCAGCCTCACGCTCAGGGTGCCGCGCCACGTCTCCTCATCGTGGTTACGAGTTGATTCACATAGTGTGAATTTCTCGGGAAGAGCTTACTATAGAAATGATCCTATGAAGTAAGGTCCTGGCGTTTTTACCTCGCTCGAGACACGTCAATAAACGGCGGAGAATCTTGACATCGCGATGTATAAATTTTACAGCGACATCTACTGCTGAACAGATGAACTTCGTTTCCATGACGTCTTATCTTCCATGCGGAGTGGCACGTGTCTTGCTTTATGGTTATAGTAGAGTTCTGGTATTTTGGATATAAAATATCGATTAGAAGCGTCCTATTATAACTTTAACAATAAATACCGTTTTTCATTATAGTTTTTAAATTCGTGACCTACTTTATAAAACCTAAGTGCTTGCATTCGTAAGATGTAGAGACTTTCAGAGTATTTAAATGACTGTTTACTGAATCAGTGTCGTGTGGCTGGATATCAAAAAAAATCAAAACATACATAATGCTATTATAAAGAATTGTTATTTCTACAGACTTGTTTAAAATTTAAAATAATGTATGATGTATAACAATTTTATGGATTTATTTCTTAACTCTACAATTCGGATAGTCTCAAATTAATTTTAAATAAGTATAATAAAGTCATTCCATTTCGTTTGGTATGATTTCATTTTTAATATAAAATTTTTAAGTCCAAATTGTTCTCATAAAATTAATTATAAATAACCTAATTATGGACACAAATAAGTTTACTGAACAATTTTTTCACTAAATTGTGGTTAGAAACCGATTGATTGATATATAGTCGATATTGTAGATCATAATTCGAAATTCGAACAAACACAATTTCTATATATTATTTAACTATAATTTAATGAACGCGTCGCTTGAGGTATTTTTTAATAAATGAAATGTCGGGGTCGAAGATACGGAAAAAACGAAATAATAATACTATAAATATCTTTATAAATATAATGCTTATAAATGAGCAATTATCTATTAATACGCAGCGCTTAATATCTTTACATTAATATACAAGAACGTATAAGACTATGGTATACCATCTGTACGACGTCATAAGATCGAATTCGTGACCATGGTATGACAACAGTATAACAACACAAACACATCATAGCGTTATAATGTTATACATTTTCGAAATTTATAAGCCTTGCGAACGCAAGGCACCAAAAATATTTATAGACTCATTTGAGTGTTCCCCTCCACGGAAATCTTTAGTAAAAGGCGAAAGATTTATGCGTTTTGAAGGGAAACCAGAGTTACGGCAGATTGTTAGCTCAGAGCTTTTATGTTGCGGCGGAGAATCTTGACATCGCGATTTAGTTTTTCGTTGTAATTGTACAGCGCCATCTAGCGGTGTATTAGGAACTGTTCTACTTTACGCCCGACTCTACATTCGTAACTGTTGGTCTCTATATTTTGGTGCTTTCACATGTTTTAGTTTTACATTTGCGAGCTTAATTGCGGTATAAAAATAATTATATAGCTTTCGATGAATCATTAATAAGGTAAATTATATTTTTATAAAGAAAGAAAAATATGAACTTTAGTTGCAATGAACTCTATAATGTTAATATAAAAAATCCAAATACTTGCAAAACTTGAACCTCCAAGCAAACAACAACATCATATTTCTTCATCGACAATAAATGATTTTTATAACCGATAATTAATCAATATATTGCGAACAAAAGGAACATTGTATTACATTAATTAACACATGTAATTTTATTGATGACAGGTCCATTTTTCTGCAAATAGTTTATTTATCAGTGTCAAATCGGCCGTGACATTCTCTATTACCACTACCTTACATTTAATATGCAGGTGCTATATAGTTTTGTATTGAACCACTCTTAATTATTGTTAAGTATATTTATTGCTTTAAAATATACTTCTATGAGGTTTAAAATTTTGCATTTCAACAATGATATTGACGATGATTCGTTTAGATCAAAGAAGAAAGGTTTACAAAATTTACCGAAATATTAATTCAAATACGATATAACGACATAAAACATACAACTGACAATCTAAAACATTTCAATTATAGATTTACTTTTTTTTCTCTCTTTGGCAAGACACAGTTTGCGGACCTGCCAGCGTCAAACAGTACCTTATATTTTTATTAGCGATTCCGTATTTAAAAACGTAAAAAAAAATATCAAAAAGTATTTACGTCGCTAAAACATACTCTATTGAAAATATACAACATAGGTATACAGGGAAACTGATTTCAACTAAGTACGCATATAAACACGTAGTTGCAATGAATTCTAAGTGGTAAGTTAAACAATATTATAGTGAGCAGCAATAAATAAATAAAAAATAATGTTTAATTCTTGACCAACGATCATATTATTTCGAAATCATGCCATGAAATATGTAAGCGTACGTGTGACAGAATCACTATCAACGCGAGACTCGCCCACCTGTCTGTGACAATGCGAAGGTCAATTGATAAACATGCTATTGTCATTAATAAACATACAAATTGTTATTGTCATTAATAAATTATCACATGTATAGTTATAACGTATCTTCATTCAGCGTTTTTTTTTTGTCCTGACTATTGATATATAGGGGCCGAAACTTTAAAAAAGGTGGTTCTTAAATCAAGGTTTTTTTTTTTTTTTTCTTTACGGCCAGTAGTGACTTGAGTCGGCTTTACAGGTTCAGATACTCCAAAAAATATTTTCTGCGTACCACTATCAATACATTGGTAAACTATGAAAGAAAGAAAGAAAAAAAAATGTATTTGTCACCGACATAACACACATACAAAAGTATTAAAATTATATATGATACATATCAAATATCTACTACAAATACTATCATTTATAGCTTGCGGGCTTGCAGCACTTAATGGCATACTAAACAAAGCTTCTAAGGCATTGCGTATAATTTGTGGGAAAATAGTTTTGGCCGGCAACTAAGAACAAGTGTTCGTGCGCCGCTCGGCCTTGCGCCTGGACACACCTCTCGCTTTGACCGCGCCGGCTCCCGACCGTCACGGATACAATGATCTACTGTAGCGTGGGCCGTCCAGCGGCAAGATAGGTGGACGATATTGCGGGTCGAACCTGGATGCGATTGGCTCAGGACCTAAAAAGGTGGCATGATGTGAGAGAGGCCTATACAGGTGGGACTCTACAGGTTGTGGATGATGATGATGAATTAGTAATCAATAACATCTACTGTTTGTTGATAGATTTAGGGATCTTCTACATGCGCAACACTTTACTGTTGGGTTGGTATGGCGCCGAATTTGGTTATTTCTACAACCAGCCGCCTTTATCAATCTCGGTGAGGTAGTTCCCAGAAAACGTTTGAAAATCGTTTCAAAGGTAGTTTATTTAGGATTATAGGAATTCTGGTCTAAAGTCCATAATACTGTTATGATTACTGATCACTAGTTCTCCTTATATTAATGTCCCTCTGCACATGCTGAATGTAGATTTTTTTCCATAAGCGAAAGCATTATTGTTCTTGTAACTGTACTAAATCCCGACAGTCCAATAAAGATCTAAAATGATTATTACGTTGTAACTACAACCCGAAGGATTAATAAAGATCTATAATGATTTCATGTTTACGCGAATGTTCATATTAAATAAAACTATTTTTGGAATTTTATCGCGTTTTTTTAAATAATTTTCATCAAACATTTCGATGACTGCAACCTTCATGGTCACGGGGGGACTAAATTATAATAAAAACTGCTATACCGAAAAAGAGTTTTATTTCAATGACCCATAAAGTTCTTAATACTTCCTAGCACGCCTTCCCTCTCCACAATAAAAATCAGCGAGATAATGTACCATTAAAATTTACGACACAGTACGTTACGCCTCTTCATTACCGAGGTTTTCCTTGGTATCACAACTATGTGAAGGTGAATTAATAATTAAAGCGAGCTCAGAGCCGAATGTCCGAAGGCGCACCCATTACTGGTTTCCAAAGATCAGGCGGAGGCGGGGGCGGAGTACTAGTTCTGTAGTTACAGCGTAATTGAGCTGAGTCGTGAGATCGTAGATTCAATTCTCGAGTAAGGTGTTTTTAGATATTCGAATTTATTGCGTCATGAGATTGAAATAAGCTGAGAAAAATAATTAATATTTTATCTTGTGTTGTTTTTTTAATATTTAATTAAGGCAGAATATTATAAATTGGATATTATTTATTTGCATTTTATAAGTGTGTAGTACATGTTTTTTAAATACAATACATATCAACATAAACTAAAGATTCATTATCATTTGTTAATGACTCTATTTATTACAAACGATGCACTGTTGATCATCGCGAGGTATCAATGCAAAAACATGGCCATCGGTAAACGATGGCCTTTACACTGCAGGCCAACAATTAGATAATATGTGAAGACTTTGAAAATTTAAATGAACGTGTAATTCAAATATTATAACAAAGGATTTTGAAATTCAAGTAAATATAGTTTTATACTCCACGGTCGAGGACTATATTTTGCTACAGATAAACAGATATTCTAGATTATTTATTTTACACCTATATTTAATTTTATATTTTTTTCTAATTATGTAAACAAACACTTTTGCAAGCAGCCTTCATACAGTAAATTTAAACAAGTTTCATCTATATTCTCATATACTGCCTCGGTGGTAGTTGTATTGCGTGCGTGGTATGACTTACGCTCTGGAACTCAGTTCAATATCAGCCCGGAGTCTGGATTTTCTCTTGATATAAAGATAACTCGCCCCCTATAACGTCATGGAACGGAATACACTCTGCAAAAGTGGTATACTAGTTTCACCTCTGGCTACCCTTTCGAAAATAAAAGGCGTAAGGTAGTGCATGACACCCATATAATTTTTATTATGCATCCCAAATTTATCTCAAAGGTTAAACAATACCTAAATGAACTATTAAAACACGTCAGCTTGTTTACATTCTATACAGGTTCTATCAAAGTACATCCAATCGCTATCAACCGCATAATCAATGAGAACGCCATAGGTCACGCTCTATTTCGAATCATCCCAACAACTCGCGACAAAAACACCTGTCCGTCCGTACATAATTCAATATGCTGTCGATGTCAGAGGTCGGTTGAAACCACGGTTGCAGTTGGCCGTTTATCGTCACGCGCCGACCGCCCGCTGACATCGCCACAGCGTGGGATAATGCTGTATCACAATGTTACGCAGGTGCCAATAACCGAAACCTTGCTTCGTGTTCATTAATAGGTATCATTGTTTTAAGTCTTTTGCAAGATAAATTATTATCAAAGCAATTTTAGCTGTATTAAAATTGAAGAGTGTTCATTTTTGCGTAACATAGAACAAAACATTCGTAGACCAACGCGTTGATACAGACATCGTCACTCATATCGAATAAACATAATCGATTATGTTACTAACCGCGTTTATACAAGTTTCACTACGGCAGCGGTAATGTGTTTCTTGCAAAAATAATGCGAGCACACGCTAATGGTACTTAAATGATGCCAGATTTACTGTTTTATTGTCCCGCAGTGTACGCCACGGGAAAAAATAATTACGTACAGTTCAGATATGTTAATACTGCAGCAAAACTGGAGTTAAAAGCGTATTATAGTATCATTTTGTGCGACAATTTGTGAAGATTGATAGCGGGGGCCGCGAGGAATGCCGGTCGTATTAGTGAGGCCGCGGCCCGAGGTGGACGACTGCTTCAAGGATTGACTCGTATCTCCCGCCAACTGATGCTATCACGAATGTACTTATAAATAAATAACGTGGAGCACGCATGCTTTGTTTTTTTATAAATTCTACACTATTTATATGCAAATTTGAAGTACGCGTGGTCTTTCTGCGAAGTTAAATTTCATTGCGCTGCGCAGTTAGCATTTAATTTGTCTCGCTTGCTTAATGGTATGTGACTGACGATTCCATACAGATTGGTTTGGTCTGATATTACTCGAAATACCTTTGTACATAAATGCTAGTTTGGCACATGATGCACTTATAGCCCCGGAATCATGTAATAAAGGCCTACACGATCTTAATTAAACCGTAAGGGTAAGAAATTTGCAATAAATTGGGTATGTAAATAATAAAAAAAAAATCATTTCATCAGAGATTCGACGAAACAGTAGACCTCTTGTACGCAGTATTTTCTATGAATAGATACCATTACTTTGTCTAATCATGTGGTCAAGCGCCAATGGTTTCTATTTCCAAGTTCCAGTTTCAACTTATAATAATTTCTGATTAGTGTCACAGGATGACAAAAGCAGTTCTACGCGTTAACTTAATAAAATGTCCCCCTTGCTCACGCACATTGTAAGCGACTAAGGGAAGTAATGGGGCGTGTCTTCATGGATGCAATGATCTATGACCGTGGCACTCACCAGGAATATAATCATCTGGTCATACAGCCATATAAAATACACCATAAAAAAGCAAGCCCGCCCAGCAAGGTATAAATCTGGCCCAGAAATCTTCCATGATAAGGAACACTCCATTTCTCACAAGTTTATCCTGTTTAATTTTATGCGCGTAAAAAATATGCTCAACAAACCTGTTTACGATGTGGAAACAAAAGCATCGCATTCACTCAAGCTCTCGCCGACCTTGCCGTTTTTTCTTAAGGTTGAATAGTATTGATTCATTGATAAACGTTCTGGGTCAGATTTACTGGCAGGTAATCCTTGGAAAGTTAAAATAACAGATAATTCTGATCTTTGAAGACCGTTTCTATTTAGACGATATTATATTTTAACTGCTCTTAAAAAAATAATTTACCAAATCGGTTCAGAAATTACCGACTGAGGTAAAATACATAAAAAAATATACTTCAAATTGATAACTTTCTTTTTTAAGTCGGTTAAAATAAAGCCAAAATGTCAATAAGTCATGATAGAGACAAAACTCTCAAACATTCCCGATAGAGACGGCGTAATTTTACACAAACAAAATTAAATTCATTTTAATTTATCCCATCAATATACATTTTACATATTTATACCATTTTTATTTTCCATCAAATTCCAAATTTAAATTACAAAACCTGCTGGCCAGTAATATAAACCTCATTCCCAAAGACTTTCTCGCAAAAAGCCAAAGATTCACACTATTGCGTAATCGGCGATAATTTCTCTGAGCACTCGATGGGATGGCCGAAGGTGGTCATTGCGTGAACAAGCAATTAAATACCGTTGGGCGTGCGCTTACGCAACGCTTTTATCGCTTTTGGTTATTGAGCGGTGTTTTTTAATCACCGTATGTGGAATTGTGATTAATGGTGCATGTCTGTTTTTTGTGGAGTGGACAGTGCGATTGACGTTGAAGTGGTTCGCTTGCTTAAGATAGTTCCAGCGTTAAGACATGTCCTGTTTTCAAGCTTGGATTAACACTAGATATTCATTATAATTGGTATTAAGAAAACAAGGCCTTATTACCTAGCTTGACTACATAATAGTTTCAGATTTCATAAGACTACTTTTTCTTTTCTACTTGGCTTAGGTAAAGTACACTCTAAGTCTTATATAGTTGAAGTCCAATATCAATCAGCAATCGGTATTCCATAGCATAATTATGGCGTATTTTTCCAAGTTTTACTTATATAATTTTTCTTCCTTCATACTACACTGTCTTTCAATACGCCCAAAATCGTTTGAAATAATCTTAGAATATATTTTTATTATAGTACTTATATACTATAGAGATATACTCCCATAAACCATTTAATAAATCCACTTCACATGTAACACAAAATCAGCTAACAGTACGCGAAGGTTGAACGGTTGCGCATTCGTAAGGAGAAAAACTCAGGGCCCTTATTCTGTATGATAGTGTAAACGCGTAACGCGGCCGTGTCATGTTATCTTCGCGAAATGTGCGTGGAATGGTATTCTGTAAGCCAAATTTCTGTAGTCCTAAACATGATGCGTTGTGTTACGTGCTTGTTACGCACTGTTAAAATAACGTGCGGGATAGAGAATAAGGCCCCTGAACGGTTGCGCATTTGTAGGGAGAAAAACTCTGGCCGTAAAAGGCGTGTCGTCCCGGTATCCGTAACGTTACGTGGCAGTTTTCTCAGCGTGTCGATACGCTCGCGATGGCCGACTGACAATACCTTACGCGATTTTGTATCAATTTTTAATGGCTGTATTCATAATTTAGTATAATCGAGCGGTGGTAGCCTAGTTGGGTGTGGAACGGACTGCTAAGACGAATGTCCGCAGGTTCAAATCCCAAGGGCACACACCTCTGACTCTTCTAAAAATTATGTGTGTATTCTTGCTTAAACGGTGAAGGAAAATATCGTGAAACCTGCATATCAAATAAATTCTCTATATTAATTTTGAAGGTGTGTGAATTCTACCAGTCCGCACTAGGCCAGCGTGGTGGACTAAAGCCTAATCCCTCTCAGTAGTAGAGGAGGCCCGTGGCCAGCAGTGGGACAGTATACAATACAGGGGTGATATTATTATTCATAAATCAATCTCACTTTTGAGTAGAATCTTAAGTAGCCATTTAATGTATTGAACTATCTTTCGAAAGTGGCCTGCCTCCAGTGTGTTCTTGAGACTTTTAACAAGTCGTCTGTCCATCTTGCAGGTAGACCTCCAACACCATACCATACTCCGGCACCAATAACTGTTAACAATACTGTAAACTAAACAAATAATATGAGACATCCCAATTTAGTAACAGGCTACTTTTAGTACAAAATAAATGCATCTAAAACTTTGATCCAGAAAAGATTTCCGGACGGTCGAAGCCGCTAGTAAAAACTATTATTATATTGCCTGCAATAATTACTACGCATTTTACGTCTCAAACACCACACTGAGTTAAAACCGTATCAATATTGTATAATATTTAATTGATTAGAACACATAAAAGTCTACTACTACCGCCGGATATTACAAACATAATTGCGGATCACTTTTACATATACATTTAATTTGTTTTTCTACTTACGTAAGTATTATGTCACGTTTATTAGCATTGTTTATGGCCAATATAATTCCTGTTACGGTTCAAATGTCTTGGTATGTGCTAATGGATAGTATGATTTAATAATACTAACTTAAAATGAGAAATTTCTACAACAGATGCTTAATTATAATGATTTCTTATGTTTACGCGAATGTTAGACATTGAAATAAAAACTAAAAACTATTTAAACGGATTTTATCGCGGTTTTTTATATTATTATTTTCTCCCGACGTTTCGAAGACTTTGCAGCCTTCATGGTCACGGGGGGACTGAGGTGTTGTTCATCCGTAAAGTCAAAGTTACAATATCTACCTACATTTTCAAATATACAACTTTTTAAAATTTTATCTGTTGACGGTCCGATCTACGCAGAATGAGCTCACAGTGTCTTGAGGTCCGGCAGCCGGTCTTTTGGGATCCGATTTAATTAAATGTAGAACAGAATCCCAGGCTTGTGCAAGCTTCCAACCATCTTCCCTATTGAAATTTGGGTGTTTTTTAATTTCAATAGCCTCGCGAATCAATAGATTCAATAGCCTCGCGAATCAATAGATTCGCGAGGCTATTGAAATTAAAAAACACCCAAATTTCAATAGGGAAGATGGTTGGAAGCTTGCACAAGCCTGGGATCCTGTTCTACATTTAATTAAATCGGATCCCAAAAGACCGGCTGCCGGACCTCAAGACACTGTGAGCTCATTCTGCGTAGATCGGACCGTCAACAGATGTGTAACTTTGACTTTACGGATGAACAACACCTCAGTCCCCCCCGTGACCATGAAGGCTGCAAAGTCTTCGAAACGTCGGGAGAAAATAATAATATAAAAAACCGCGATAAAATCCGTTTAAATAGTTTTTAGTTTTTATTTCAGATGCATAATTAGGTCCAATGCAGGCTCGGAAATTATATTTCTATCAATTTCAAAGTGTTTAGGCACTAATCTGTATTACTAATCATATAACAATAGATACATTGATTCGTTTAAATGGCACAGCTCTAAATTTAAGGCTCCCTAGTAAATTTGAACATTGGTTTATAACTGTAAAATTTTATTTGTTACTCAGATAGGAAATCAGCGCAAAATAGGGTCCCGATACAATATTCTTAGTCTATTTCCCTACCGCTTATTATAAATACAATGAAGCTTTGTAAATCATTCGTTCATGATATAAAACTACAACGAAAAAACTCACAATCCCAACTTCTCGATAAAGAGTTGCAAAAATGAGGTCGCATAGTCGAACCGCACAATCTTCTGTAATTACTAAAACCAACATTAACCTATAGTGCATTTTCTAGGTGGTTCAAATGTTTATTATCAGTTAAGTCCAATATGTCCATAAGTGGAGGCCTTAAAGGCTATATCGGCCCATACAAGTTAATTTGGCCAAGGTGATCATCTATGCATCTGTTCATTCATGCCTTATCTTTAACTACTTTTGAATGTTGGTTGAGTCATTATGTTTTTCATACAGAAATTTGTTATTTAAGGGTAGCGTAATGTTTTTGGGCGATACAGGAGACAATTGCAAGTTGACGTAACAATTGGGACGCTATAGGTATCTATATCTTATATATAAATAAATTAATCCCTATTTCCCTTGGTCACGCCATCACGCGTGAACGGCTGGACCGATTTCACTATTTTGTTTTTTGTTGTGTTTGTTATTGTCAGGAGAAGGATCTTATGAAAGAAAAAATTAAGGCAGTTGAGCGGAACGTTACAAAATTTAAGAAAAGTTAATTTCAACGATTGACAGAATACGCGCTGCAAATTCATAGTTGACAGGACATCGTCTGTCGGGTCAGCTAGTTATATAAAGCTGAAGAGTTTGTTTGTTTGAACGCGCTAATCTATTAGAATCGGTTCGTTAATCTATGGGATGCTATAGGTATTAGGTATAATAGCTTTGTTGCATAATCAGTGCGTTCCATAAAACCTTTGATTGAATTTGAATATAATTTGGTACACAGGTAGGCTAAATCCTGGACTAACATCATACGTAACTTGTAGTTCTGGAAGATGCATTGATGAACTGCCATACCGGAAAGGCCTTCATGCAAACAGAGACGATAAAATTTAAACTAAATATTTCACACTAGCCTTCCCCTGCGGCTCCGACCACGTGAAAAGTTCACTTATTATACACTAGTCTTTGGATGCAGCTCCGACAGCGTGAAAAAGGTTTCCGGAGTAAATATTTTCCCGGGATAGAAAAGTAGCATAAAAACTCAAGAGTAATGTCCTATTAAAGAAAAATAAAATTAAAATCGTTGAGCATTTCTTGAGATTAGCGAGTTTAAACAAACACTTTTCAACTTTATATATTAGTATAGATTAACTATATAAAATGAGCTAAGTTTTCATAACATTAATATTCTAATTTCCAAACGCCTTCTGCGTAGATGCTTGGACATTACCAGGTCCTTCCCCCCATATTACAATGTTCCGCGCATTCAGATGAACCACGGAAACGGCTTAACGCCCCGTGCGTATTCCCACGGCCATCATTCGTATATAGACTTACAGTAATGAGGATAATTATATTTTTGCTGTTACATTGCTTTGGCAGCGTGCTATCATTCTGGATTAAATATGCTCGTGAGATTTTTTGACCTTTAGTTCAAATTTAATATAGGTAACCCATATATTGAATTGTGTGATCGTGCGAAGAAGTCTCTGTTCTCGTAAGAGTAGATTTTATAATTTGCTTCTAGTAGACGTCTTCGTAAAGAAAATTATACCATCAAACTATCTTTAATCATTGTAAGTGAATTCAATTATACGAGTAAATATTATAACATTTCGTATTTCGAGTAAATATCAAAACGATATTTTATAAATGAAAGTCCCATCCGTCACGCGACGTAACGACAAATCGTATCGTATATAAAAAGCGCAATTGCCCAACATCGTTGTCTCGGTGAGAATCGTGTGTAATATCGGCGCGCACGGTGTGTAAAATCCAGATGATTACTCGTGATCTACGGTGACTGTTCACATTCCTTCTCCAAAGTATAGACCAGATTATGACACTTTCGAGCCGTGAGAACATTTTACAGACAAAAAATTGACTTAATGCCAGTTTGCTGTTGCATAAGATTTGAAAATGATTTTTTGTTGGTCAAACCGATTTTGTTGCGTCGCTTTTCAATAACTTATCTGTTTTGCTGTAAGTCTTTAAAATATATGGTTGCGCCTACATAGTTTAACTTATAACCTTCTTTGATCTAACCTCTCTACGGATGGGCATCCTATACCGATCTACTGAAGTAAACAAAAAAAAACACACATCACGCATTTATCCCCGAAGGAGTATACAGAGGCGCAACCGTGGCACCCACTTATCGCCAAGTGTGTTCCGAACGATAGAGGGCGAGTCTATCGCCATATCGGGCACAAATTCCACACTCCGGGCTGATACTGAGCCGAAAAACCCAAATATGGCTGCCTGACCCGGGATTCGGACCCAGGACCGAGCGTTGGCGTACCGCGCCTGCAGTACAACTACAGCACAGAGGCAGTCTACTGAAGTAAATAGTAAAGATGCTGACACCATATTAAATATGCGATTAATTAAGTTACATATTTATTTGATCGATGGATGTCAATCATACTTGATGATTTACGCGGTTTCGCTTCGGATGCGAACGTTAATTCTCTTTTATTTGGCATATTTTTAAATATAGTAGATGTACCCAATGGCGTACCTTCATGTGCGAAGTCACGTTTGCATGCAGAACTAATTCGCAACCGTCTTTTTTATTAAACTAAAAAGAACCGTAGTGCCTAAACGACTGGAGTTCTGCATTAGTGTTAACAAACCTCTAAGGCATTTGTGTTATTACGTCATGATTCTGCCGTTTTTAATCTACGTCAAAATTATAACAAAATTGGAAGCAGTTAGTTATTTTGCAGAAAATCACCTTCTGGATTTCCCTTACCAATTTGGAAAATTCACCAATTAAATTACACTCCCCAATTAACATAGGTACACTATATTATTTTATTTTATTCCAGGAAAATAATATTCCAAGAAGACTCATTTTACACCCACACTAAATAATCTGACAGATCCAGGTCGCAGGTTCAAAACAACCACGATACAAAGGCCGTATATCTCAGTCATAACAAAAGTGGTTTCATTATTGTCCCTGGTACAAAAAGGCCCGGACAAAAAGTCCCGTGACGGTTTAAAACGGCCAGTCATCTGATACGTGTGGTATGCAAATATTTATTGAAAGCGAACATCGTAAAACATGCGAGCCGATAGTCCGCCGCACGGTGGACCACTTTTGCACAATGTGTTTAATCGCGATGCAAACTTGTGTTGCTTGCTGTAATTAAAAATGGGTGTTCCAAATTCAAAAAGAGACAAATACTTTCGCATTTATTGTACTTTTTAATTAACTTTGTAAAAAGAATAGTAAATACTGGCATTGTGTTACAGACTAAATTCGAAATTTGAATATTTCTAAATAATAGTTCTTTAACTAGCATAGACTCGAGCTATTCATCTCATCGTGACCTGTAAAAACAATATTTGAAATTTTTCCAGAAATTAATCGAAAGCGGATAATTCAGTGTTGAATGGAGGCGTAATTATTATATTGGGTAATAAGAAATCTCGCTCAAAGGCATGACACATATACTGAAAACAAAAATGTCACTTACATAATAAAAGTTAAACATCTTGAGCCGCCTGTAAGTATCAATATTATTTTTGAAGGATGTTGTGTCATTTTATTGCCAATGTGGGCTGTAACTTTTTACACCCAATAACATAAAAAAATTACTTATGAATATTTTTTGATTACTTTAATCTCAGTTATGATATGTATAATGTTGATATGAAATACCAATGTAAATATAACATCTGATTTTGGTCTCGATTTTCCAAAGATCTCCAGTCTATATACGATATAGATTGACATGAGGTCGATCATGAGGCTATCTCGCTTGCTGCGCTGTTCACTAAAACGAGCCCTGTTTTTTAAAGATTTTTTTACTTGTGTCATTAGACTCTTCTCAAAATCGACTATTATTGACATTGCACGCGACGTTTCAATAGGGCTGTTGTGGGCGGCGGACATAGCAGTGTGATGTATTAATATGTCTCCGTTATGATAATAAACTCGTCTCGTACCGCGGCCGCGCCCGCGAGCACGCCTGTTTACATTGCGTTTTGTTCGCTTTTGTTCACGCGCGCTAATAGCTTTGTTTTTTATTGCTTTTTACATATTTTATATTGGCTTTATAGTGGTATAAATCATAGGACAGATTTCCATCATCTGTACTTTGCATTGATTCACAGGAACGTGTTGTGACGTCATCCATTCAGTGACGTCATTCGAAATATTATGAATAAAACTCATCAGATTCGAATTCGTAGTCGGGTCGGAAACAGTTTTCTTGGTTTTCATAGCTGGCTATCTAGCTTACTAAATAGTTAGTAAATTGACTATTTCGACTAGTAGGGTAAGTCTGAATGCCTGATCAATTTTAACTTCCATACAAAGTAGAAAAATTATTAACTAAAATTACATAGTATAAAGAATATTGACAACGACGTACCAGAACGTCGACCCGAATACAATGCCATCAACCTCGACTAAGCGTCCGTTTGTCCATAATTATTCGACGTGATTACACGGGCATGCTAGCACATCATAATTGTAGCAACTTTTAAAACAAACAGAAGTGTGGATAATTATTACAAAATGTCACTCGGACATCTGTGAGAATTCTTAATGAGCACGCGAATTAAAAAGTTAATCTGTTTTTAATCTGTGACCGTGAATTATTAACGTCTATTTACGTGCAATGACATTTATGTTTTTTAAAAATGTTTTGAATATTTATTTAAATTATTTACAGAGTTAAAGGGTAGAGTAGAAGTTAGATTAGGAATTGCTCCCGAGGAAGAAAACAAATGCGCTGGAAAGACGACGTGAAGAATCGAACTGGATAAAAAGAGCTTAATGCCGCAGTGAATGGAAAATGTTAAAGGAGGCCTACACCGAGAAGGGTGAGAAAGGCTAACGAAGAAGAATTAAAAAGTAGAAAAAACTCAGCAAAACATGACGAAACATGGACAATATGCAGTGTCCAAGCGCACTCGGGAATGTTAGTCGGTAATAAATATTGCTATAAGGTAAAGTACTACAAATCGTGCTCAGAAATACGGCATAAATAGCTAAACAAAGTTCTAGTATTTTCTGTATTTTTATTACTAAAATTAAATAAACAAATAGCTCACCCGATGCTACGCTCATTTAACTCATTTCCAAATGAACAGTGGGCCCATTGCTGAATACAAGAAATTATATTTGAGGCAAATGATCTGTTTGTGATTCTTGAACGTCCTGCGACAAAATATATTAACAAGTGTAAAAAGATTCCCTATGTATAAATATCAGGCCACATAATAAAAAAAATAAAATATATTTAACTTTTCTTAATTTTAAATAAGGAAATATCAGGCCATATACTAAAAATAAGAAAAAGAAATTAACTTCTTTTAAATAAGGAAGTTTAAACCTCGCATTCCGTGAAGACGTAGATGCAAGCAATTATAACCGTATACACACACCGCTGACCGAAAAAACACTAAAATCCATGCATGATTGCCCATAGTCGTACCCAGCTGGAATTTAATTTCCTCCGAACATACACAATGATACATTAAAAATCGCCTTACATACCATAATTAAAACGTTCTATAATTTTCACACAAAAGATCTGAAATACATTATTCACTCCCGTAATTGCTGTACTCCAATAATCTCTGAGCAAGAGCACACAGAGGCGTCTCAATAAACACGTCAGAATAAGCCTTATATTAATACACTCTAAGTGCATTTTCGTATAATATAAATATTTAAAAGAATTATTTACATGTCCACGATGACAACGCAATTGCATGTGATTAAAAATTACACATAAAAGAGATGAAGATACCGACCAGGTTACGTTGAGCTCTGATTATATAATTACTGGGTATCGAAAGTGAGGCTTTTAAATTAGCCGCAGGGGTAAAAGCGAACTAGTCGAAGCCCAGTGGACAGACAATGGGCGATGAGTGGACACGAGAGTGTGAGCTCATTATTAACACTTCAGCCCGCAATCATCTGTAATAATAGATATTTTATATTTCTCTTTTCGTTTTGAATGAGATGTAATCAATTGTACACATATATTGACTGTGTGTGTTCCCACGGCGATCACAACAATTCATCGTGTAAAAAATAGACAGCATTGGTACGCGGAATTGCATAATAGAAAGTTCTGTACGTCGCAGTGGTTTTAGGAATTAGGAACGGTTTAATCTTTGATTTTATTTCTAGAAGATTATAAATATTATCACACAATTATATGTTACATTGGCTTTAGTTTTTCAATGTACTGTACACCATAACACATCTGTGCTTGATTTCTGTTTTTTGGCAGCTAGACCAAGCTGTAACACCATCCGGAGAGATTTTCACATGCAGTAAACCCTCTTAGTAAATTCTAGTTATAATATAACCCATAATTTATCAGCCGCCGTACTACATTGATGACTATAAAATTATACAACTGAAATTCTTTAATCCTCAATTTAAAGAAAAATCAAACTCAAATCATAGAAGCGCTTTACAATACCTAACCTCCTTTGTCGTTTGACTGGTTTTGAAAAAGAACAATAAAAAAGAAGTTATTGTTTTTCTGATATTTTTACAAATATAACCTTCGCCGTTGTTTATCTCACTGGCTAGAAAAAAAAACAAAAATCGAACCTTTAAAAATAATTTAGAAATTACAACTGCATGCCACACGCGGTGGCGTGCACGGACCCTGGCGGTGGTCCGAGCCGGTGTGGGGTTCTTTTTGCCGCCGCCAGCCCGTCAGAAACAATAGCCACAATCTAACATCTCCCATATTGTCTACCAAATGCTCTAATAGCTAGCCGGAGATGCTAACACGGGTGTCGTGGATGTGGTAAAAATCTTTTTTGATCACTAAACTTTATCTAATTCTGAAAAATATATTTATAAATTATATTTATGCAGTTAACCATATTTAGTATACCTTCCAACGCTAGTTATATTTTTTGTAAAATAACTCATACAAATTTTTGCTTGACCTAGAAAACAAACTTAAAACTACAATTTCTTAATGTAAATTTACTGTCACTTGACATTTGTGATTTTGAAGAAATAAGTATTTTGTGGATACTACCATCATATCCTGTTGCCAAATATCCAGAGGAAATTAAGAATCTAAATGGCAATATCGCAATTTTAATGTTTGGAACCTTGGATGTGGTTTATCTCAAAATTAAAACTGAAGACAGTCATATCCGACTGTCAAATTTATGTTTATTAGACCATTAAGTTATACATTATTATTAGCATTAGTTAGTCCACCGTTACAAGCACTCCATTCCCCACCCCGCGGCCCCGCACACGTCCCGCTCGTTCCTTGCGGCGGCGCCTTGATCTATCAATTACGCGTGAGTTTTTATATATTTTTTATTTTTATATGATCTTTTAGACCGAAATCTAATTTAGGTGTTTCGGCTTTATGGTACACAAAAATAAATCTTGTAAAATCGACCTGTCAAGCTGCTCAAAGCTCTAGGACTACTAAACTCTCATTCCCATAATACTATTCGCTAAATATAAAGATATAAATTAAGGCACAATTCTGGTGCCAAGTCATGTCGATAACAACTGCGTACAGAAACGCGCAAGCCGCCGCGGTGTTAAGGGTCTCCCGAACTAAAATTATAAAATACTGCTTGTCTCGTAATGCTTAGTAATACGGGCTACATCTGATTTAAACCGTGAGACAACGCTTCGTTGCCGCAAAGAGACATTATAGAGCTCCCCAGATGGACTCCGTACGAAATCTATCTAAAACTTTAATTATTACCCTCCATGTATTAGTTTCCGAGCTCGCAGTAAGTGCAGCGGTCGCGCCCGCGGCCTCTCTCCCTCATTGTTCCCGGTGCGAGCCCTCGACCATTGTTCAATTTTTCACCACTTCACCACTTTACTAATGGCGCATTCAACTTGCGTGCGCCATTATGCAATTATGTAAGCGTATATTTTCCAAACTAAAGTTTATTAGACGGGCTTGTGCCGCCGCGCGATCTGTTAGCTGGTGAATGATCAGTTTTTCAATTCAATACATATTCATTTTCATGTTTCAAGCATATATGAGTTTATACATATTTGTTATACCCTAAATATATTTTTAAAAACCTTGCATTCTATAATTGCTTTAAAGTTGGATTTCATAGATTTTTTGTAAATATTGATTGAAATGAAATATTTTTATTATAATATTATTATTTTTTTTATTATGTCAGGCAACAGCTTTGTTTTCAGATCGAGTTACAAAGTTAGTTAAAGACTAAAAACGGCTGCACAGATCCTTTGTTTGAGATTATTATATACTATTGTAAAGAAAAGCAATGGATATTTTAGTATCCAATGGGAGTCAGAGATCTGCAATGGGACATTAAACGGTAATAAAAACTACTTACATATTCTCATCTATAAAGTAAGCATTTCTAAAACCAAATAAAATGCAAGTAAAACGATAATTTCTAAGTAGTATCGGCTATCGGCAGATGGCACAAAGGCGGCATGCGTCTGAGCGGCGGGTCCCGGACTCCGGAGGACAGAGGGCCGGACAGGTGCGAGTGATCAATTAACAGGGATCGATAGCCGAGATTACGGGATGCGCGTGCGCACACACGGTTTTGTGCCGCCTGCTCTAAGACAAGAGATAGCGGGGGTTTTAGAATTGAATAAACATGGTTTCCACGTCAGTGAGTGTTCAGCTCAGCTTCATGCTTCCGTGCTGATAATTGCTGACTCAAATTAATTAGTGTTTTTCAGAAGAATCAGCCGTCGAAGGTAAAGATACCAAATTCTGAACTATGTGGTATAAATTATTTTTGTTTGGAAATAAACAAGTTTGAAAAGAGTTTTAGCACACAATTTAAAAATCACGGTATTATTGACCCTTATTGATTACATGAAAAAATACTGAATCGATTATAATCATATCTCCAAGATTCGCTAACCGCTCCTATCCCACATCTTGCGCCCACAAACATTAAAGTTATTCAGAAGTGTCCACGTCATCCGATAGCAGAGTGGCAGAGATGGCACTCGCTGATAACAGTCGATACGCGCTGACTGCGAACAAGTAAAAAGCGCAAAAAGCGGACGCGCGCTTACAAATCCATTAGATACCAGCCGAGTCCGAGCGGACATTCCAGCCGCTGCAGCGCTGCGCCACACGCGAAAACCAATTAATTGATATTGATAAGTGAACGGAAAGCGTTTGCAAAATAACATAATTAAGTATACCGCGCACCTGTGAATTCCAGTGATCGATTTCTTACTTTCTGATATTGGTATCAAGTATCGATGTGTATAATGTACAAAAATAATATTTTTAATAACGCATTATTTTGTAACTCTGAGTATTAATTTATTGATTGTGTTTATGTATTATAGTGCATTCTTTATAATGCACGGTATTACATTACATAAATTTTTACTAAGGACTTAGCCGCATGTACTGGCAAATTTCCATTCACATTACTAATACCTTACTATAATATCTAATTCCATATTCTAGCTACGAAATAAGTATTCTTTGAGAAGACGTCTTGAGTTATTATGTATGGTATTCTGACCAAGGAAACACGTAAGATGTGATGCAAAACTACTAGCTCATTCATTCGGACTGTTCGCACGGCCTTATGCGTAGTTCTCACTCCAGTCACTGAATACGCAATATTGCGAGCACCTTATCTGCAACTAGCTTTACCCAAATCATCCTTTCCGTACTATGCGTCTTAAATAACTATAGAAGGTTAAGTTATGTGTCATCTCCATAGTGTAGCGAGGGTCTTATATATTACTAGTCTACATCAGGATTTCTCAAAGTGGGGTACGCGAAACCCTTTTTTTCGCGGGAAAAATGGATTTCGCTTTTCTACAGTAGGAGGTTCGCGACAAGATTAAAGATAACGAAATACAGAAATCGACTTTGTACCCACTAAGAATTAAGGTTAAATTGTCCATAATTACTCCTAAAATGAACTTCTTTTGCGGCAACAAAACAAGCCCTTAATATTAAAAATATATATTAATTTTTTGGGCACTGTATTTATACCTTTTTATTTAAATAAAAATCTAATTTTCTTCAACAACCAATTATTTTCTTTGGGAGGTTGTTACTCAGTTAAAGGTTCACTGTCATCTGAAAACTTTAACAGGGTTCCGTGAAGCCAAAAGTTTGAGAAACCCTAGTCTACATGATAGTGACATACGGAAACGCATAGATGTGATGTAAAGCTAGTTCACACCGAGCCGTTCGCACGGCCCTAATGTAGTTCCCACTACATACGCAACTTGCTACTTTATCTACAATCTAGATTTTTTCCTGTTCGTATTATGAACGCTTTATGTAAAATAAACGAGGAATTAACTGCGTGTATTATGAAAGATTGCGTGAGACAATGACAAGAGTAATGATGACATCAGTGAGGCTGTAGCTAGCTCATATCGAAAGGGCGTGGGTTCGTTCCCGTTCCCTATTTGAGTCCGCAGACGACTGTGGGCAAGATGCTTCTCTACAATCGTTATCGCTAACGTTACGTATGTGAATGACATCCTAGCGCTAGATTTATCGATAGGATATGTAATTCCCATAATTGTTTGTCTTTAATTGCATTAAAGCGTAGAAAAGCACCTTCGGTACAGCCTTGTTATCCAACTTCAGGGAAGTAACCAAAACTGGTTTATTGCGGTGTTCATTATAATTAAATATCGTACCTCTGTAGGACGGTACCGTGTTATCCCGTGGGACGTGCTGGGCTCCCGGGACGAAGGATGTGCCTGGAAAGAAAAACGTTTATTATTATCGTCGCTTTCACCATTATTCCACTCATCAGTCCAGCTCTTCATTACTTTAGTCATTGCTCGTCTTGTCATTCAGTTGCGTTGAAAATGACATATTTTTTAACTAGCGCTAGGTGACTAAAATGACCTAGGGTCGTGTTAATAAATGCGTCTCAGTTTCGCTCTCAAGTGCGATATCGACTGAAACGGTCAAATAAGGTCGGCATCTTAAGACAGTCGTTATTTAATAAACCCATATTAACAGCCCCTAAAATGGCTCTATCAAACAAAGGTCGGCTTCTTAAGACAGTCACTATTAAATAAACTCATATTAAGAGCACCTCAAATGACTTATTTATGTAGCAGCGCCTACTCAGCTAAGAACAAGTTCTTAAATGGCAGCTTAAGCTTGAATCATTAGATATCAACTTGAGATTTGACTCATAGATTAATTTATTAACACGGCCCCTAGGTATTATCAGAGTCAAGACTGTACATAATGCTATTAATTCCAGAAGCAGGTATGCAGGTCAATAATATTCACGTAGCCAAAGAGACGAAAAAATACACCTAATAAAGTGATTAATAGTTAGGTTAAAAGTAAACTTGAAAGGTTAATTTGACACAAATCAGCAATGAAAAAACAAATAGTTGTAGAATTTAATCACATGTTAATTGGAAAGATCAGCTTAGAAATAGCTGTAGAAATATATCATTAATATAAGTTGTCTTTTGCGGTTTCACGATATGGGTTTGAGAAACTGTTTCTACCAGAGACCGCACAACTATTCAAGAATATAAACATCGCTTTAAATTCTGAATACGATTAGCATATATGTTGACACAGAACGACAGTATTATCTAGATGCGGTGAGAAATAGTGAAAATAATAAAATTTATAACAATAAATAAAACATAATTTATGCAAATGTGATCGCGATGGTTCAAGTTCGTGTAACTTTCGTTCAAATGTGAAAGTAAACGTTTTTAGAAATTAATGAAGAGTAACATATCGGGTTATGGAATAGGTTTTTGGTTATGTTACGCTGCAAGGGTCTCGTTAATCATCATTGTTTAATCTCATACGTCCTATAATTAACTAACATGATAGTATAAGGTTTAAGATATTTTTTTTGTTTAATAATTTATTTGAAACACGATATTATTTGAATTAGTACAAAATTGATAACTTTATTTTCATAGTGAAATCGTGGCCAGAACCCAAAAGGATGTTCAAAAATTATAAAAGCTACCTATAATATTTTAAATATCCTAACTATGCGTACTCAAAAATATTTGTCTCTACAAGGTTGTCAGTTCAAGAAGAAATGTCAAAAAATATTCACATTTTATTTTCTCGAAGTGGCAACCTTACAAATATCGACCGTGACCAGAGACCGCGCGGAGATCGAAAGTGAAAAGTTGGTAACACATAGCACTTCCTCGCATCGGCCAATGACCCGCGCGAGGTCACCTGCTGAGAACTGACCCCACACACTTCCACTGAAAAACGGACTCCCGCTGCGGAATTGAGTTTTCTGTGCTGTGTTCTAATCTATATTAAAGAGGTGAAGTTGGTATTCACCTTGGAGATAATTTCCAACTGCTCCGATTCTGTAAATTCTTTAGTTAATAAAACTACGTACATACAATACCTGAGGGCTATTATGGCTATTTGTTATTCTGGGAATAAAATATAATGCAAATGGGCCCACAAGTAAAATCTAGTATCACTCGTATATTAAAAATGTACCAAGTTTATTAGGAAAGTACTGAACTGATTCTATTATTCTTTAATTATAAGAAATCATCTTGTGTCTCTGGAAGATTTCTAGACTAGACTGTTACAAGCGGAATACAGGACAAAACCTCATTTAGATGAATCAATTATTGCTAGCGATTATAATCGTACGCGAATGGACCGGATTCTCTTTCATTATGACCACGGTACAAATATTAGACATTGTGGCAGTCTCACATGGATTGTCTCGACCGAGGTTACACCACTCAGACTGGGGTGACAACTTGCTGCTTTGTTTCTACTGTATGACATATCCGGAGCCCAATATATTAATGTTTATTTAGTATCAACTATTTTTAACAACGTTGCATTATTTTATTATATAATATGTTTGTTATTAAACCTCATAATGCTTATGTATTCAATGTTTTGTTTATGATTACGTCGCGTTGTGAGACAATTACCGCATACTTTCCGCCCTATAGGAAATCATTGTTTCCTTAAGGCGATACCTCAAGGTCCATTTTCATACATTTTGTTTCACCTTTAATATGACGAAATTTTAAAGGCAGAAATATCCATGATTATTAATTATTTTTACGTTTTTCTTTCAACTGCGAGAACTAATCACTAACTAGACGTGAATTTAAATTCTTTACTTGCCAATACTTGTTTAGTTACCCAGATTAAAGGTGAAACAAAATGTATGAAAATGGACCTTGAGGTATCGCCTTAACAGATTATTTGTAAACATTACGTAATAGCACGAACGTTTGACGTAATCACACATGCACCAATTATTTTTTTACTTCTGAAGGTAAATTCTTGTATGAACTATTTGATAGCCAAGCTTCTGATACATTCGTTTATCAAAATCGAAGGTGAAAATGCAAGCATTGCACCTGCTTTGGAAAAAAAATCCACTTTACATACTGTTGTGAATAGCCTTTGGCTTTAAAATCGAAGAGGTAAATGACGATGCATTTGGCCAAACAAATTTTCTCGTCATATGCTGATGAAAATTGCCTTTCGCAAAATTAAGCCTAAATTCCAAAGCCGGATAGCCCAATTATTGTTTCATACCAGTTACTTTTAGATATTAAGTACCCTTGTAGGCACCTTGTGAACGTTCCAACTCGTTATCAATTTAAATAAATTACTATTAACTTATTAAATTTTGATTTATTTTATTATTTGGGTAAATCAACACTAATTTAGTAGTATTATAAACGAAGCATTGACATCGTTGACGCTGTTGTGATTCGTGTGTTTGTTCCAATAAGTTAAAAACGTTTGCAAGGCATTTACTGGTGTTAGGTCTTTCATATGTGAGAGTCCGCCTGGGTAGGTACCACCGCAAAGTCTATTTCTGCCGGCAAGCAGCAGTGTGTAGTCACTGTTATGTTCCGTTTTAAAGAAAACTGTAGCCAGTGTACTGGACATAATAAGACTTAACATTTCATGTCTTAGGATGGTGAGCGCAGTGGAATACCAAACAATACTTTGTAATTTAAAAGCTTGGATGATGTTTCTACTGTTTAGGGGCGTTCGTATCGCTTACCAACAAGCAAACGGCAGGCTCGTCTTGTCTTTTAAAGCAATAAAAAAGGCGTTTAATGTTGCATTAGAATTATAAAATACTTCATTTTCAAACGTCCAACAAAATCTTTCAGACGATTCTCATCGCTACCCATAGCAGCACATATACCTTTTGCTAACTATAAAAATAAGTGAAAGTTGAATTAAAATATTTCGTTGTGAATAATAAAAATTCCAACGGTTGTTCGCATTCAAATATCTATGATTAGTGATTCTGATATTTACGTATTTTATTGACTGTGGCCTATTTATTTATTTGTTATTGAATTGTAAATTTTATTTCTTAGGTCATTAGGTTAAACCTTGCGAAATCTTGTAATAACTACACTCGAAATAGGGAGAGGAAAAGACGCAACTAGTCCAAAGGCTTCATAATTAGAGCCGTAATAGGAAATCTACTATTTTCACAGAATGCTAAAACAAGTCTCTTAACAAACAATAAAATTAATAATATCAGCCCTGTATTATATACTGTCCCACTGCTGGGAACGGGCCTCCTCTATTACTAAGAAGGGAAAGCCTTAGTCCACGCCGCTGGTGCGGATTAGTAAACATCACACACCCTCAAAATTCCTATAGAGAACTTCTCAAGTATGCAGGTTTCCTTACGATCTTTTCTTTTACTGTTAAATCAAGCGATAATTCACAAAGAATACGAATACACATATCATTTTAGAAAAATCAGAGGTGTGTGCCCTCGAGTTTTGAACCTGCGGACATTCGTCTCGGCAGTCCATTCCACACCCAATTATACTATCGCCGCTTCCAAATAAACAATACTAGACATAAAACGTTAGGATTTGAAAACCTTGATGCATTATTCCAACTTGTAGTTACAATTGTTTTTTAACATTGCAACAATATAGTATAGACCGGACTGACATTTGAAACGTACTTACTGCATATTTGAGTATGCGCTGGGCCATTTGTTATTGCTACACAGTACTTGTGAAAATTACACTAGTTTTGCGCTCGCTAACAAGGCTTACATTGTGTTTCCTCGCATTTTCATTATTGTGCAACACTAGTTGCAGCTGGACGCAATTTTAGAAATCCTTTCGAACAGGTTAATCTACATAACTAGAATACCAAAGAATACAGCGTATGTTTGAACTAATCTAAACGACAAAACACACGTGAAATATTTGAATATCGAACTCACGACCTTTGTTTTAGATCATAAGTTCAAACAAGCAATGAATATGAGACAAAATTAGGAATTTGCAAAGCAATTGTTGTCAATTCACCCCATTACTAACAGAGGATGCCATCCTTTCAAACCTGGACTTAATTCGCTTTACAATAAAGGCTCAGTTTTTTAAACATATTACAAAAAGTAGACAAATTTTACTAACGGCTGCCTCATTAACTCAGTCCCAAATTATAAATTCTATTTCAAGTGCTAAAATTACACGTGTAGAAAATCGAAAGAAGTTTCATTCGGTAAATTCGAAGAAATCGTTCCGTCCCGTAACTAATCGGCTTACATGAGACAATTAACCTGCGAATCACCATCTGATTGAGAGGTTAACGATCTGCAGCCACAAAGGTAAAGCTATGGTGTTTTGAAAAACGTTAAGTTAATATAGCCTGGTGTCCTACGTGACCGGAGATCGCGACGCTATCAACATAAAACAATAGCTTGCAGTAGCGAAGGGTCCATATAACCCTATTGCTATCGATTTCCTTTTGTGTAGAATGAAACTAAAATCCAACTATCATCATATATATTTGCAGACTGCATTTATGCATATTAAAACCTATAATATGTTGTGTCTGGTTCCCTTTCCAAATATTTTACCTTTCGCCATTGCTACCTTGTGGGTTATGTAAATAGAGAAACATCTTGAAATAATTACCGCGTGTTAGATGATTTTTTTGCGTTCAGTGCAAGTATTTATTGTGTTCAGCATGTTTGGTAGCTATTATACTATGTAGCAATCCGAGCCGAAGTGTGTAAAGCGTGTAAAAAAGCTGTGCGTCGCATCGCATCGCATTACATCACGTGGGACACCCTGTAACGTGAAATCGATAACAATAGAAGTGGAAAAGCGGATGACTTCTGCGCATCAATAATGGCGGTTCTGTGAAATTTTGCTTTATAAAAATACGTACTGTAGTAGTTTTTTATCATGAAAGTTTTTATATTACTTGGCCGAAATTAGAATATGTGCCAAATTAAACATCAACGCAATGCAATGGTACATAAAAAATACTTATAACTAATATTGCCATTTATGTTTCTTTTAACTTAGTAACAACCTACGGCAATTCGTTGTTATCTTTACAGTTAACTGTGGATAACTTTGGACGCTGTATACTTATCTAAATGTTGATAATGTTACAACCATTTGTAAATTTTGTTGTACAGTTGTTTTTGAACCCAAAATAAATAAACACAGTGTTTTTTAGTTAACTTTGCTTCTACAAACTTACCCCCTATTAATAAACGTTAATTATCTAAGGACGGAGCATTGCTGTTATAACTAGTTTGTTTTAGTCTGTTTCGTTACAGTAGTAATGAAGCTTCTTATTAATTAAAATAATTTCAAAATCGGTTTAATAGTTCCAGAGCCTAGCCCTAGAAAATTCAATTAACAAATAAACTTTTCCTTTTATAGTATTAGTATAGATAACGAAAGAAACTATAGTGATTAATAAAATTGTTGAGAAATCATTTTAAATCCTTTATCTCATTGAGTAAGGCGCAAAGTCCAATCTCAATAACAAAAAAAGGACAAATTTAATGTGTTAAATATAATTTAATATGTTAAAATTAGACGACTCTAAAACAGACTTAAAGCTAATTTTCGTACTTAAAGCTAGTTTTCAAATTTTACCACTAATTTCTATTCTACATAACTCAACGACCCACAGCAATGAACCTAATGTACAAATTCCATCACGAGCAAACGAAATCGACAGTAAACAAAGCATGCGTCAAATGGTACAAAACAAATGTGAATAACATTGGTCAGCGGTGCCGATCCGACCGCAAACACGTATTTTGACTTCCTTTCACTATCGATTACCGGCGACTTTGCTCACATACCTCTGATGTACTACTATGCGTATTGTACTTTGATTTGTAAAACCTTTGAATTTATATTTCTGTGTTGACTTAAGCTTTGGCAAAAATTATAATTGTTTATTTTATGTAACAAAACACAGGGTCAGAAAGATACATGGTGATGCTTAGATTTGTAAGGTGGTTACCATTGAATTTATATTTTTCTGTATTGACTTAAGCTTCTTCAAAAATGTATAATTCAGAATTTTATTAAACAACAAAATGGGAGCATAAAGTAAACAGATGGTGTTTACATAAATTAATAAAAGTAATTAAATAATTCTGAATATCACAGCCATGAGTTTGAATTATAAATCATCAATATAATCAAATGGAACTAATACGTTCCTAGATAGCAATGACATAAATAAATAAAAATAATTAAGGAATCTTGAACAACACATCCATGACTTTGAATTATTAAGCATCAGTGAAGTGTAAAGTTTTCTGAAATGGAACTCGACACAACATACACTTAAAGCATCGGAATGTTTGCCGGCAAACATGACAGCTACATGACATTACCCGTGTCACCTTATTATGTAGTATATAAGGTTATATTCCCGTGACACACGTAAATGTCATGTAGCTGACATGTTTGCCGGCAAACATTCCGATGCTTCATGGATATACTAATATACATAAACGCGGTTTGCAAATCGTTCTAATGATAATAATTAGATTATACATAAATGATGAAAGGGAAGCCGGCAGGAATCGGGTTATATGGACCCTTCGTTACTGAAACATACCGGAATACCGCGGCAATCAACCTGAAACATTAGACGTTAACTTTCAAAATAATCTTTATCTTAATGCACTAAGAACCTAATTTCATTAATATCCGATATTACACCGAATATCTAAAACAAGAAGATGTTTTCCCATGCTGCTTATTTGTTTAACTAGACTATGGTAGTATAATGATTTATGTTTATGATTTTATCGTGATTTTTATAATTTTTTCCGACGTTTCGAAGACTGTAGCCTTTTTAGTCACAAGTCAGACTCCCGGAAAATTATAATATAAACCGCGATAAAATCCGTAAAATACTTTTATTATAATAAATCGTCGTATCTTAATTCAACCAGAATAACTTAAACGAGAGACCCAACTTAGAAGAATTTTGTGCGCTCGGCTCCACACCGAATGCACGCCCATGCACGGGGGGACATTTATTGCAGCTCTAGGCACACAGATAAGTGTATATACCTCATGGTTGCCAATTTACATAGAGATTTATAAGGGCTCGCGAACAGTTCCTAGCCTTCTCTCATCCTAAGAGGTTTCCTTATCCTTCCCCTACACTTCTTTCCCGGCTCTCCCGTCCCCATTCCCTTAGAGACTGCCGTGGTTGCTAAGCCGAGGGATCGCTTGTACATCATTCGTAGGGTACCCCCGTAAAACATGGTGGCACCCCCCCCCCCCCCCAAACAGAGGAATTTCACATAACGGAATAATTATTATATATTAATACAATGAACTAAATATTGTGCATTATTTGTGAGAGCATGGATTGCCTCATTGTTCGAAGGAAATGAAAGTATTTAAAAAGGATGCAATTAATATTTCGCGCACCGGGAACTGTATCCGATATCTCACGGTTCTGAAACGTTTAATTGCCATCGCCTCCTGTGGCCTGACTGTACTTAATTTCAAAATGTTTAAAAATGCTACATAACAATACGTAGCCTGCATTAAACACATTTTCTTTAAAAGAATACTGTCCAATATAATACCTTAATGTGTTATAGGTACAGTCAGCCACAAAAGTGAATGAATAACTTTATTTCCGATAAAGAAAAAATTATGTTTTCTTGAAATTGAATATGTAGAGGCGTTTTGAAGTTTTGAAATTGTTCAGCTACTTTTGTTACTGACTGTGCATACATCATCATCATCAGCCTATATCTTTGTCCACTGCTGGACATAGGCCTCCTCCAATATGCGCCATACAAAGATTTAGAATTAATTTACTACTTTTAAACGTATGCACTAAATTCTGAAATATAAAGAATAGTATACACGAATTTATAGGTTGATATTTTCAGATTCTTGTTAAATTTGTTCCACTTGATTTCCCTAAACTATCTCAATTTCGAAATCCATTGACATCGGCGCCGTGGCTTAGTTGGTTAAAGCGCCTGTCTAGTAAACAGGAGATCGCGAGTTCGAATCTCGCCGGGGCCTTACATATTACTTAATAGCGTATTTTTATAATATTTTTCTTCAAATATTATGCGTCATTATGTATAGTACCTACATACCTATTTTACAGCATAGTAACTCATATTCTTTGGCCTCGGAAAGAAATAAATTATATTATTAAAATATTTATGTCTAAAAATGGCAGCGAAGAATGCTAACAAAAGTACAAATTTGCAACAAAATAATGTATGAATTTAGAGTGTTTAGGCTGTTTCAACTAACCCTTATTCATAGACGTTATTTATCTAAGGACGGAGCATTGCTGTGATAACAAGTCTGTTTCCCAGCTTTGTTTATCAAACAGCCAATTAGCTTCAATGTTAGCCAATCACAACGGCCCTATGTCTACGCACTTCGAAGGCTGCCATGCCGTCAGCACTGAGAAACATTGTTATCACAGCAAAGATAGAGCTTAGATAAATAACGTCTATGAATAAGGGGCAAATCTATCCAGAATTCCATTCATTTAATAATAGCTCCCATCAGTGGCGAAGCTTCCATACAAGCCGATTCCTACCGGCTTCCCTTTTAGGTTTATTTACGTTTGTTTTTGTTTTCTTTTCAATTGGTCGCGATACGTCTACTAATGCTTTTTTACCTCAGGTTACCTTTTGAAAAATTTCACCCGACGCCACTGGCTCCCATACACTATACATAACACGCGTAACTTCATCCGTAACAAACGTGTAACCGAGTAGTCAAGTATTTTGTAACCAATAGTTATGCAAAAAACGCGTGAATGAAGCCCGTACAATGGCCGATCGCACGCTCCTACTATGTGTATATTACGACATTGAAAGCAACGCGCATGCGCCCGAAACGGACTGTCAGTTGATTTGCTCAGTAATGCATAATATGGGACGGAAATAGCTTTGGTGAAATTTGTATGTATATGTTTATGACCACTTAAATATTGCTATTAAATGTTTATGACCGGAGATGGCCTATAAGGTATTTGCTTAATTTATTAGCCATTAGTTAGTGCCGTGGGTGTTTATACTATAGTGACCAAAAATATTCCTAATTCATAATTTATTTATGTGTAAAGGACCATATATTGCATGCAAATTCTTTCAGATATTGCACTTCTAAACTCTAACGCAATGCACCGAATATGCCTTATATAATGCCTTAATACAAATACCCAAAAATATTTACAACTACAATATACTATGTACTTAAATGATAGACAAGACCGCGTGTCGCCTTCAACATGGATGACCGAGATCTATGGCATTTAAAGCCTGGTACAGACTAATCGTCCAATAAAAACATATTATGATACAAAATGGCACAAACGTTTATTATAATATCTACCAGTAGAAACGGGTACACGCGGATTCCTACCGGCTTTCCTTTTGTAATATATTATATGAGCAAACTATTAAAATTAATTATGTAATTAATATAATAATAATTCATATTTATAGCATAGTGAGCTAAAATCTAATTATAACTAGCTTTTGGTCGCGGATTCGCCCGCTTGAAGGAGTTTTCCGGGATAAAAAGTAAACTATCCTAATATCAAATTTCATAAAAATTCGTTCAGTTGATTTTGAGAAAATCGATAATATACAGACAGACAGAAAACGGCACTTTATCTTATAATATTATGTATAGATTAGATAATTAGTACCTACATTTTCCGTCGGCTTCTCTTTCGGAAGATTCGCTACCGATATCTACTCACTGTATTCATTTTTATGGTCATACCTCTAATTGCAGTAAATACATCCGTAAATGTCCAGGTAATAAGAATAAAATAACCAGTACAATGAATATACTTCGTTGTACTCGCTTGCTCGCCTGTGTGTTCGCCACGAGAGCGACAAAAACCCGACTCGGCCGTAAACTGAGATTGTTCCGTAAAATCTATTGATTACTGCGTTTTTGTCCAGGTCGTTCTTATTACATACACGCGGTGCATCCTTGGCGGTTGAGTTTCACTGGGTTAAAAGGCAGTACGTAGTGTAAGATTCCTCCAACTCGGTGGAGTGACGACCTGCGCAAGGTCGCTGGTAAGAACTGGATGCGACATGCCGAAGGCAGGCTAAAATAGTGCATATTGGAGGAGGCCTAAGTCCAGCAATGGACAAAGATATAGCCTGATGATGATGATGGGTTAAAAGTCATGTGTGATAGAAATTCGATAATACCGTGGCGTAGGTTGATTGCTGCTCCAAGGCGTCGAGCAAGAGCGAACAAAGGATGACTTTAACAAAACAAACAATAACCCCACGACCTTACCTTCCTCTCTGTCTACGGGTGCATGCGACAAAATATAAAACTAAGTTATAATTTTTTAAAGGTTTTATTACATTTTCGCACCAAGGTCTGCCTCTACCAGCAAACTACATCTTTATTTATTTTAACGTCACGTTAGATGTTGAGTATAATCTGTCCGTGATAGTGACAGTTTAAAGTCGAAGTAATAAGGTTCTGCGTCAGTTTCCTTGATTGGATTTTATGATGAAGTATAGGCAGAAGAGGCAAAGGACCCAGAGGTTGAAACCCGAAGATGGTCGGACTAGACCCCCGAACTCCTGAAGATCCCTATCAGCACCGCTCTTCATCAGGTGACGGATCGTACCAACTGGAAACAGATTTCGAAACGCAGAAGGAGTCATGATCCTCAGTAATGGGGTAACGACTAAGAACTTCGGGGACCCGCAGTGAAACTTAAGACCTCGGTCAGGCACTCAATAGAGTCTCTTGTGGTGTGACATGACGCCGACAATACTTGAATCCTAGTCTGGGGTTAACTCAGATTTTTATGTTTTTTTTATTTTATTTAAAAGAAAAGTTACAGCTACTTTGATATTGAATAAATAAATAATAATCATTATTTTTTATTTCAAGTTCACCCCACACTGAACCCAAGATCATATCTTAACAATAATAACCGCCTATTAAATAATAAGTTGTAAACGCAAAACATAATATCGAGTTAGTCATAAATCTCAAACCATCACTTTCACGTAATGGGCGAGGCGGCGCGACGACTTTCTCGCCGACTCGGACGCGCGTGACGTCACACGATGCGCATGTGAGTAATGGTATCCCAACATTCCGAGGGGAAAATCCTAATGTCAGTATACTGGTGATGATGTTGAAACCAATGGTCCATGAGAATCAAATGAAAACCTAGCAATATTTGAATTCACTATGTACAGTACTTCCACTAACAATTTGCTATATCTTGCCATAGTCTCTGGGTAAAACGTCTATCGACATGCTTTTGCTTATGAAAGCCAGTGGGAAATAAAAAAGGTCAAAAAAAGGGGCGCAGAAATATTTTCCGGCCGGAATGAAACGGGCCACAGTAAACTGATCCAATTGCACCTGTTCATAAGCAGGATCTAGACAGAGTGTCGACTGACGAAATTTTTGGTCACATAAATCCTTTCAAAAACACATTTACCCAAGTTCCGAGTAACACACAACCTAAGCATACACCAATGTTTGATTGATAAAAATCTAAAGCAAACAACTTAATCCAATATTGGTTCAAAAACGTCCAGACATAACCGTAGGTATCGTCGGGTGCCGAGAGATGCAACTCCTCGCGTTCAATGTGGTTACAGAGAGACTCAAAAAAAGAACTCTCAAAGATCAATCACTTCAATGACACAAATCTATGCGAGTATCATTTACCCACAAATTCCTAGTACTATCCCCATAGGACACAAACCAATATTTGATCGATAACAATCCAAAGCAAACAGCCTGGAGCCAATGTTTGGACTCGCTCGCCGAAGGTATGTGGGCGCGGCGAGTGCTCGTGAAATGTTGAACAAACCTTCACATTTAGCCGTTATCAACAGCCGGTTAATAGAGTTGCTTGGAGTATCGAGTACAGTATCTTTGGAATATATTGGAAAATGATAGCTGGCCATATAAATTCATCTACGACGTGGTAGGTCTTTGGAATGTGAGAGCTTGAGTTATCACCGCTTTGTTTATTTCTGCAGGCAAGCAATAGTATAGAGGCGCTGTTGTGATCTTGTTTGAAGGGCCACTAGCTAGCTACACTTAGCCAGTACAATTATGGCCATAATACTCTTTGATGAGCAATAAATATTACAATCCCTACGTGGCTAGTGTTGTATTATCCAATATATTATGATTTTGAGCGAGCCTATCGCCATATTAAACAGCAACTCCAGTCCCAAACAATTTCTAAATCAAAAAGCTCATACAAATATTCCTATTAGCATTGAACTCCAAATAACCAGATAAAAAATGGTCTAATTACACATAATCTGTTCTTTAAATGGGAATATCCCTAGGTCTCATTCAAGTATACTTCTGGCCAGCCACAAAACAAATGAATATTGATCAGCTAATTTGATTAGTGATACCCGATCAATGAGTTTCCACTTTCGACCATTACTCGTTTCGGTACCACGAACCCATCGCAGCATAAATAAAACATCAGTTCGAGTTTTCTCCTCATGTTTAACGTTTACACGAGTTTGACAACCTATGTAAAATCGGAATGATGCAAAAACAGCACATACAGAAAGTAAATATAAAATACCGATATACAATAAATGTAGAAATAAAAAAAATTATAGAAAAGTGATAAAAGGAATGAATATTCACTCTCAGATACGATTTTGCCTGAGTAAAGTTCAGAATTATTAATATTATATAGGATATAGTTGTTTCCATAACTGCTACACTTTTGTAGGTACACAAATTATTTGTTATTTTCGATTTTAAACATACTAAGAGTATTAATTTTATTTAAATAGAATATATTTTACCTTAAATTATAATGTCCCTTATCTTTGCTAAATATTTATTACACGACACATTCTATTGTAAAGCAATTTGAGTGTTAACGCGTTATTTATTGATCTCAAATACTCCTTCACTTTTGTAAACGTTATCTATGATCTTGATGAAAAAAAACTCAGCTTTTGAATGCAGTAGGTCGGTGTCTGAAGTATGTTATTTAAAGTATTCATTGGGTTATTTTTTAATTCTAATTGCCAGTTACTGGATTTTACCGTAAATACTCCGGGTGGCTATTGTCAATGCCATTTTTGCTCTCTTTTTCTCTTTAACAGTTATTGGTGTTACTTTCAACTTAAATGCAAAGATTATAATTAAATACACCGTTTCAACCAATCTTTATAATTTTGTAAATATTCACACCCTTTTATTTTTCAATATTAGTTAAGGACGGAAACTTTTTTTATATAGTTGTAATCAAACCAGTAACGTCTTATCTCAACTCATTCAGACCTCCACGGAAGTCTTTAATACATCAACACTAAACAGGAAGCTTCTTACAAGTGTTAACAAGCACGATGCTTTGTTTTCCCGACGGTGTCAAGAAACAAAACTGATAAATATTTGTATAAAACAGAAGCGAAGTTTAAAACAAGGTAAGTAAGTACATTGTTTAAATTACTTAATATTTAGACTTGGCATACGAGGTTATTGACGTGTGGGATGTGGGCTTTACAATTGACAACATTTAATTTTTTCAACATACCAAAATGTTTATATTTTATGAAACTAGATCTAAAATGATGAGACCCATATTTTTTCTTTTTTCGAAATGCAGAGATTTTCATTCATGATTTTCACTTTGAATTTTGTTTTATTTTAAAACGACGTAAGCTCAAATGACGTCACATATACGGCTTAAACAATGACAGCTTTTGCAGTAAAAAAAAAATGAAGTGACAGTTTTTTGTTTCTGTCTCTCGTTGAAAGTCGACAGTTGTGACGTATCTATTGTAATATTGACGGCATTGACAAATGACGGTGTTCTGCTAGTTTTTTAAATAAATAATAAGGTGGACCAAGGAACTATTTCATTCAAACGTATATGTGACGTCATCAAGCATTTTTCGGTTTTAATTTTTTTCTCCGAAATTAAGTATTAAAAAATATTAAAATTCATAATCGAACTCAGAGTAGAAAAATTAAACGGTATTTTTGTTTTAGGCACGTTTACATTTTGAAATGTTGTCAATTATTCGATCATCGTTTCCTTTGCATAAGTTGATACCAAAGAGTATAAACCAACATCTTCAGAAGCTCTCAAATGTCTGTGTTAGGTCAGAGATCAGATGCAGAAGGCAGTATTGCGGGACATGACACGAATTGTGAGGGAGATTTCTCACTTTGAATCCTTAAGCATTTGTGTCTTGGGTCTTGTGCTTCGCCATCGAGGTGATTCGTATTCTTTATTTATTAAGATATAAAAAAAGTTTAAAAATGTTACTTTTTGAATTCAAGAGTAAGTATATTGTTTCAGCTCGGGATATTACCATTTTATAAGTACCTCGAATTATAGTATGTATAATAGTAATAATTATATCTATAAATATATTTATATGCAACTATTAATAAACTCGTGTTTTGTTTGAATGCCGTAATAACAGTATCCAACTAATCTAATAATTCAGTAATCCCTTATCATTTATAATTTAATTTAAATAAGCGATTGAAAATAAAATTTTGCTACGGCTGTTAGTCTAGTAAAACTGGGGTTTGGATAACTTTTACTAAATATCGAAGTGCACTTAGATCAACGAACTTTGCTTTATCAAGTTCAATTTCTTCAAGACGCGTTTGAAAGTAGTTGTTATGGAAGTGGTTTTATGGTCTTGTTCTTATCACTTATCAGATAAGGAACGCATTTTAGACAACTTTCTCGAGGCAGGGACACTACACCAAAAATTTTGTACGCAAAAAATTCATAAACACGAAAATATTATCTGCAATATGAAGGTAATTTCAAAAAAGAATCTACATAAAATTACAAACTGTCATGTAGCAGAATAATATTTTGGGAAAATTATCTTGTTGTTTTCATATAATTTGACCACAGAATCACCTGAGGAAAACGGAAAATATGCACTTCATGAACGTGACAATAAAGTAATTATACATATTATAATTAATATGATAGAAGCAAAGTTGTTTGCAATTTCTTATAATATATGATAGGGAAAATACTGTATAAAAACTGGACAAGTACGAGTTGGACTCGCACAACGAGGGTTCCGTACAAACTTGTAGATAAGGTAAGTTCGTGCTGTGTTAATAATAATTTTATAATAGTAAATTCGCTTATTTTGTTACTAAACTACTTTTTTTCAGGTGTTTCAAGTTCTCAGACGTTTTCCCTTACATGTGTTGTGAGATATGACTTCTTGCCTAATTTCACGATTCTAGGTAAACGGAAAGTACGCTGATATTCCCTTGTGAAATCACATTAATTTACTACAAGTGTTTTTTTATAGATGAAAGAAACCGTAAACCTGTGTATTTGATATAAATTTAAACTTGATACGTCTACACATTCCTAATAAAAAGGGCCTTGACATACGACGGACAATATAGTCATCAATATATAACTGTTTCTTTTGAGATAGGGAACCCTAAAAATGTACACTTATCTCTTAATATTGATTCATACTCATTTAATTTGATAGACACTGCAATATCATTTGCAATCAATCCAATTAATTGCAACACGTCTCCTAACTAACTCTAAATCTCTATCACCAATAAACGTATAATTTGTTAACGATTAAATCCATATAGAATACGTATTGCGCTGTAATTCAACAAATAAATTTCTCAACATTAGTGTGGAAAGCGTCAGTTTCTCTGCCATCGAGTGATGGTAGAAATCATTCATTCCACTAACGTCTTTAACGTATTGAGTTTGTTCTGTTCGCAAAACGGTAATTTGCCGCCTATGATGAG
>NC_051139.1:3152614-3169693 GCF_014839805.1 Manduca sexta
CGATATTGTCATTTCTTGTAATTTTGCTAATGCATATGCTGCTGGTGTGTCAATTTTATAAATAAATAAAACTTTATTTCGCTAGATAATGTCTACTATCTCGATAGTGAAATATAAAAAGCACATCAAATTTGATAAGACATACTTTTAATATCAATTTCTCACCTTGTAAACGCTGCCATACTGACCCTTCGCCAACTTGCATATTATATCGAACACCTCTTCAGGTTGCCGCGTGAGACTCATCTTCTGATAACTTCTTTAGTTCGCTGTAACAATAAATATTCATTTATATTTTCCTCTTTCGCTGATCAATTGACTTCACCTATAATATATAATTTTAGTCATATTTCTGTATTATTAACCAACAAGGAAGTTTGTGGAATTGACTAGAACACTAGGTAAAACATATCTCGTTTGCAAGAGTCCCTCTGTATAGTAATCTCCTGGAGCACTTATAAGCACTGTTGTATATGTATAGGTGATATTGAAGCCAATTTAAAGAGGAATATTGAGACTTTACGTCATATATTTAAAGCTCACTGTGTAGTGCAAACAATATATTAAGATTTCTAGGAAGGTGCTGTTCATGAGCGCCGCGGGTACCATCAGGCGAAAGACACGTTCTTTATTTATTGAAATAATAAAAATTATTATAATTCTAAAGGTATGTTAAATATACATTTGATATTTGGATGCTTTTTAGAAATAAAATTAGAAACAGTTGAACAGATTTGGCTGAAATTGTACTCGGGTAGACATGTCTTGATTAACACATTGGTTTCTTCTATCCCGGTAATTTGCTCCCATGGGAAATAATATATTTTTTAATCTAATTTTTAAATACGTGGCTTTATGAATCGCTATAGAGGTTTAGGGACTATTGTAGCGAGAATTGCTAATCACGCTAGGAAGCCGCGAGCATCACCAAGTAATATATTCAATGAGTACAAGCTTCTAGAGACAAAATTCACTCCTAAAAGATCAAGGCTGGTCCGTTAGCATCCAACGGCTTTTTTGTCTTTCCTATATCTATTTTGTCTATACTAAATTAATTGAACACAAGTTTCCGCCGTTCAAGGTCGCTAATTAACATTTATGAGTAGACAGACGAGTCTACAAACTACTTTTCTGCAACTAAGATCTGCGTTTACATATGGTAGTTAGGCTATATCCAGCTTGAATGGCATGGCTGATTCAATCGCGTAGTTTTATACCTTAATAGAACAAAAACAATGACATTATAGAACGCCTTAGGATTCCTCATTTTTTTTAATTTCCGTACAAGGTCGGCAAGAGACTTATTCTTTAGCCTATAATATGTGTATACGCTGCTGGTGACCAGTTACCACCAGGTGATAATATATTTTCTAGATTCTATAAAATAAAACACTTAATTTAATAACTCAAGTTTCAATGAGTTTATCAAGTTGATAGAACAACATTACAAACTTATTTAATTACAAGTTGAACAATAAAAAAATCAACACAACACGATGAAGATCAAATAAAGGTCTTAGCACACTATTTTAAAAGAGCTGACGAAGTATGTTTTTCATAGGCGCTGAGCGCCCAGCGCATGCTTACTTACCTACCATAAAGCAAGTAAAGGTAAAGTTTTTAAATACATCGCGTTTACTATACGCCTGGTTGCGTTAGTCCAGCTTGTACACAGACAATCACAATTTCTAGTAATTCATAAAATAACTACACAACACAACAATAGAGTATTCGTGAGATTAGTAATTTCCCTAGAGATGGACTGACCGTATAGTATCCAGCAGCTAATCTTATTCGAGGATAGTAATTACCTTTCGTGCGGCACGGACGGCGAGTCTAATTAGTTTTCTTATGATTTATTATTGGCTTTCTTGACCTTTAGTTTAGATCATCTTGTGCGTGTGTACATTTGTGGTTATTATTTGCTCGGTACTTCTGTGTATCTTATGTCGTGTTAAATCCACGCACATTCTGATATCTATTGGCGAGTTCATAGTTTTTATTGGTCCCACCATCCCATTTACCATCAGGTTTATTTTAATATTGCGATGCAAAGGTAACAAATTACACACATACGACCACAAATAGGTAGACAGAGGCAAACTGGTGCACAAACTTTCCGCCGTGTGTATTCCGTTCGATGATGTAATAGGGACCGGGCCTATCGCCATATTAGGCACAAATTCCAGACTCTGAGGTGATAATGTCGAAAAATTCAATAACACTGCCCGACTCGGTGATCGAACCCGAAACCTCAACACTACAGTCGTACCGAAATACAACTACGCGACCTACACCAAGGTATCAAAAATAATTAAAAATTCTAATAAAAGTAATGTACTAAAACAATATTTACAAGACCAGAGAGGCTAATCGTTTAAAACAGGCATCCGTTTTTTAAACATTAGGCTCTATTCATAATAAAAAATACGTTCGCCTGAGAAGTGAGAATGCATAATAAGTATTATACAAAATCAAATGGAATGTAGTTATACTACCGCAAAGACTGGATCTTAATGCAATATGCAACTAATGGGATGTCGGTAAAGTTTATTACGTTCCAATTTCTTTCCATTATCATTGGAAGAATACTGAATTTTAGGTACTGTTCATAATATTATCTATACTAATATTATAAGTATTAAAGTTTGTGAGTTTGTTTATTTGTTCGTAGGAACTAATCTCTGGAACTACTACACCGAATTTGAAAACTCCTTCGCCAATAGAATGTTACATTAGTCCTGGCTGCTATAGGCCACTTTTATCTTGGAAAATCTTTTTAGGCGAGCCGATCTGCGGCGAAAGTAAGTAGCATCATATATGCAAACTGCATAACAATGTTATCTGAAGAATCTACATTATCAAGAACCATGTTATTACGATAAGGTGTTACGGCTAACAGGCGCCATTATTTATATGCAATATCACAAGTGGATCTACATAACGTTATCAGATAGCAGAACAATCGATATTCGACTACCGTTTTAATTAAACAGCACTTCACTATTTATTTATGAATACATAGGTATGTTACATCATTTTTTCCAAAATTACAATTCATGGTTTTGAGTTTGCCTAACTCTTTTGCGTGCAAATTTACCAAATATCATTGTAAAGATCAAACAGCTTCTGCATATAATGAGTTTCAATTACATACAACGTAATGATCATAACTACTAATTCAATACATCAATCACAATCTTACTCCATCGAGCAGGTTTACAAACACACCGCACCCGATCGACTTTCATATAGTGTAGTAAATGAGATTTTTATACCACTTGAGAGAGCTCGTAGAATAATAAAAAAGCGATAAAATACGCCCCAACTCTCTTTCGGTCTTTCATTTTTGGGTTCTCATCAATTGTATAGATTGTGAAGATTGTAGGTTAGCTAGGCGAGGACGTGTATTGTTTACAGGAATTAGTTTCCCAAACTCCTTATCATGAGTGCTCCTAGTATTTAGTTTGCTTTCTACCCGAATAGTCTTCTTTGTGTGTAACTCGTTGCATGCTAGTATTCTCTACTAAGTCTTAACATTCTATATTCATTAATTTAATCTTTACATCATTACAGTGGACAATTAATATTTCTAACTCTTTCCTATCTTTCTATTTGATTAAATTCGTTACGGGATAATGACAAATTAGTTTTCCCTGAGACTCGCCGAGCTTCACTGCTCGGTGTCATAAAATGTGTGCCACTACTGATCCTGGCTTACAGGAGTTGTAGTAGTGGGTCTGAGGAAGAGAAAATCTCTGTAATATTACTTACTCTTTGTTTTGACCAGTTTTAAACGTCTTACGTTAACTTCTTATATCAGAATTATCATTTCATTGCAAATTTTACAAAATATACCCAAGAACCGCCACTTGGAAGAACTAACACCACGCGAAATTAACGTGCAACCAATTAACAAAACATGTGGACTGAATGAAAAACAAATTGGCCTGTTAATGAAACGGAAGCTCATTGCGCGTACATATCAAAGGGAACGTTGTGATGGTCGATTAATAAGCGGTTAACGGGCTTATTGCTTGGCTTCTTCCGCATATGTATAATTACTACGAAATTTACGCTTTTTGTCTATCCAAAGGTTTTTTCATTAAAAGTGATGCGCGTAGTTTACATAAAAGTAATAGAAAGTCAACATGTGACAAAATCTTAAGTACTCAGAACTCGAGTTTAACCTTGAAGACCTTATTTTTATCAACTTAAGGTTCGATTTCCAATATTCTTATTGTTTTCATACCACCTAATAACTACTTTACACCAAATTCAATTGTTAGTATTGGATTAGTCACTAGTTTTACGTCCTCATTTATTAAGTATAGTACAAGAATTGATAAAGTTTCCAAAATCGCATTTTCTATGCTCGTTAAAAATAACAATAATATTAATTGACACAGATATATTGTTATGCTTTCACGTTCTCGACAACAGATATTAAAAACAGTTATTATAGATTTAAAAACCAACCCGCATGGGACATCTGTGACCCAAACCGCCTTATGATTTGACGTCATTTCGCTGAAAAAGAAGAAGAACAATAATTTAGAAACATGCAGCCATTTATTGGAGATCGTTAAGTCAATGGAAAAATACATTAATTAGGTTTAATATTTCATAATAATTATTAGTATGACTAGGACAAATAATAATATTCTCGAATAGGTAATATTAAACTTTGGTTATTGAAAAATATAAATAAAAAAAATATATTGAAATTAAATTTATTGGAATGTTTTATTTAATCTGTTGATGAAGACACATAATAACAATTTAGTAAAAAAATATAATAAAAGCATAGCTTATTTAATTGAACTAAAAAGACGCAAATTGCAGTATATAATAGCTAAAATCCTGTAAACATAACATACACACTACAAACCATTGAAATTCTATAACGGGGAAACAACACAAATAACCTTCCACACTAACCGCTGGCCCAGCTGGCATTAATAATAACCTAATAACAAATGTGTGATTAACATTTGTTTTAAAAACCCTTTCACCAACAAAACAATAAATTCACCTCCTTATCGGATCGAGATCGATTGAAAAACAAAACGCTATGCTCGACGGTCCGGGCGGTCGCAACAAGCTCTCACAATTAATATGTATCGACTTAACTAAATTATATTTAAGGAAAACAAGTTCCAACAACATTAACAGTACATGTGAATCACCGCACAGTTATTCACATTTTAATACAAAACCGTATTCAACACAAAAGGAACAATTATGTGAAATTGTTGGGTACACGGCACGCGCTCAGACATTAACCAGATGTCTGAAGTGGTCTCAGGTTAATACCGCGTAATGTATAGTCCTACTTGGCAGTGTAATTTTGGCTGAAACGCGGGTTTTATTTATTTATTTATCTCCGTGTCCTTCACGTCGAAGACGGGTAAAAAGGAAGAAACGCACGCGAATGCCATACTTGCATCTTTTAATAAACTGTCTGGGCTTTATGTTTGATGTGCTTTTGTTTTTTTTTACGTTTAATATTGCAATATCTACTATACTACTTTAGAAATAAAAGAACTCTATAGCAAAACAAAAGTTTAATAATAAGCAGCTATGGTGCCCGACCAGAAAACTACCAAGATTTTATCATAAAAATGGTTCGCTCCGCAACATCCACGCACCAAGCAAAAAATAATAGATAGCAATATGCGATACGGGCACATCCAAGTGCCAGTGAGGCGAATTGATAAATTCCCGCATCAGCGCAAATATTGATACGATCGACTATTTGCCATCAGTCTGGGATGTATACTCGCGGTGTACCTACAACTCCGCAGTCCATACAGAGCTGTGTTATTGTTTTGGTAACCATAATATTTATACAATGCAGATGAATTGTTTAACAATGGTGGCTCCAACTCACCCCTGCGGCCTTTCATTGGCGCTCATTCTGTCTGCGCGTCGTTTCTTGCAGGTGTTGCAGCTGAGAGTGGGTGCTCCTCCCTCCCACACGCCACTCTTCCAGAACACCAGTCTTCCCTCACTGTCCATGAGGGACTTGCATCGTTACCTTCTTAGATGCATTGTTCGATTCAAACAAACACAACAATCCAAAACTTTGTGCGCCTCGTTCCAATAATGCAAGTTTATCGAAGAATGCTGCGATATTCAATACCTCCGCTTCACCAACGCTTACACAGACCGCACAGATCACTCTATCACTGTCATATATCTATGAACAAACACACATGAGAGATTATTTATCGTGTAAATAGTCACCATGCCCGTATCTCTGAAACGGGGTTACGATCCATGTGGTGCACGCTGTATAGATAAAGTTATCGACTCGCATTGACCGCTGTACGTTCACATCCCTAACAATTTTATTATGCGAGCTTTTTACGGTAAATACAGATTCAGTTCCGAAGCACTTCCCACGATTTACGTAACGAAGCGAGACCACGGCAAACATCCAAAAGCGAACAAAACTTCGTGCCCAAAATAAACACGCGTATCCTTTCTAGGGTTTGTTGTGAGCGGCGTGGAGACGAGCAACAAAGCGTCCGCCCCCCGTGACTGCTTCCGCGAGACTGCTTGCCTTCCAACTTCCAAGTTCCACTCATGTGTTCCAAGTTCAATTGTCGGGCCAACCGCACGACCGCGCGACCGGACAGGATTTGCGTTGTAATCTGGATTTCGCATTTTGCAGGAATTTAACAACAGTTAGCCGCCGCTACGAGCTGTTTTTGTTTAATTAAACGGTTTTTATTTCCAACTAAATGCGCATGATTAGCAAAACTCCGTTGGCATCCTGTTGGAAATTAATTGTGAATCATAAAAAAACTATGCAATCAAAATAAAGCGCGTCTATACTCTCAGTGAGCGAAGTTATTCGTGGCGTTTTTGTATCCATCAACACAAATTATTGGTTAATATTTCATATTATGTGGCTTCCTCGAACGGCGAATAGAGCACAAAACAGAAATACATAAATCAAGTGTGAAGCTTGAAGTTTTTCAAGTTGTTGGCGTGACGCGAGGATGGCGCGGCGCGGAGCGGCCGGGTCGGCGCGCGACTCTACCGGCTTGGAGATAAATAAAACCGCGTGTTGGTCCGTCTATAAATACACGCCACACGTTACATCGACACTGTAACCTTTTTATTAGTTCATAGTTAACGTTCATTAGTATTAACGTAACACTTAGCTATTTGTACCTATTATTGGTCTCATCTTCCTCGTAACCATTTGCTTTGCGCATCGCATTTTTGACAAACGATCAATTAAACAACTGCATCGTTTCATTAATTCAGTGATTTTGTTACACAGAAGTCTGAAAATTTACTGAGATAAGTCCGCCATCTATCAAGTGTGCTATCGAAATAAATCAAGGCGACGCGTGGGCGATCCTTCGTACAAACTTTATAACGACAAATATATGCAATAAATTGAAGTTTGTTGTGTTTTCGAGACAATGTTATCTCTTGCCATTTGCTTTTCATTTCCGGATGATTCCAAACATGTCCCACTTCAACAAGTTTAATACATAATTTAAACAATGTTTATGAATTTTGCCATTTATCTACGCTTTCTTTTTTCACATTTAATTTTGCAAGCCACTTTGTCTTTCGCATACAGGACCGCTGACCTCTATAGTACAGGTTCTACTTTTAGAGGTCACAGATCCAAAACTTGCATTATCATAAAGACCCTTTTATTTTTTCATGTTTTTGTTCACATCTACTCTCTTGCAACATACATATCGTTGTTCTTAAAATCCAATCAAGCTCTTTTGTTCTATGTGTAGAAAGGATAGGGCACCGTCCTTAATCTGTATCCACCAACATAAATTCAATTTCATCGTACATTTTCATTACCTGACAAATTAGTTCAAACCGACAACACCGGACTTGGCGTCCATTGTGTACCACCAATCCTATTACGGGCGAACTTTGCCCCACAAACATGGAATCCACTATAACCCACATACTTTCGTGTCACAAATCTACAGTACAAATATTTGAGGTGACAAAGCGACTATTTTTACGTTTTTTCCCTGAACAGCAAGCAGTTTCCCCGCTGTGATATTTTAGCAACCGTCGCTCACCGTACAATGAACTGAAGACATACTGTCTGGAGACATCGCGTACTCAGCTCTTGCGACTTAGTAGTCACTTATGTTCACACGTCTTACGTATATGCAATGTCATTTTACATCTTAGCGTATATATGTATGTATTCTTTAGCCAGGTTCATTTGAAAACTTGAAAGTACAATTTCTATTTAATAATCTGTTATGAATTTGTTTTTAATTTTTAATAAGAATTCATATCTTAATATCGACATACAAGAACAGTATGAAAATTATTTTAAATACCAAAGTTGCTTGAACCCTTAATTAGAAGTAGATAGAACTTTCAGAACGTTTTTCTAATAAAGACACTAAAAATTAGAACTAAACAACTTCGAATAACATTCATATACAAGTAATACCACTTAAAATGGGCGGGATAGCGCATTGCAGTAGTTTCATACGAGTTTTGGGAAGCCATGTACTACATTTCCGGCTTTAGAATAGTACCGTTCCATAAGGATATAGGAAGCAATAACGTATAACAACATTGAGAGTATGAATTCAGTATGGTTGAATAAGACAGTCGCAAAGAAACTAATCCTACCATTTACCATCTTACTTATGTTAATCATATTATAAATTCTAAAGTTTGTGTAAATGTTTCATGTTAGGAATAAACACAGAAACCGCTGGACGGATAATTTTCTACAAAAGGACAAAATAGAGTATTTTTTAAATAGATGATGCTGGCGTAGTATAGATGGTGCTATGAATCGCTTCACTATTTTGGAAGTTTCGAAGCAGGAAAGGCTCTTCAGACGGGCGAAGCCGCAAGTAATACGCAGTATCTCATAACTGGGCACTAATTGCGATACATGATTCTATCAGAACTCCCAGCCAAATGGTATGTTTATATACTTGTTAACATTACAGATCGACTCTATAAAATGAATTATGTCATCTATATTTTAATTATAATATAAACGTCTTAAGACGTGAAAGTCAAAGCATATATATGTTGACTACTTTTGGAGAGAAACTTAAATCAAGTAACAACAACTTGAAACTGTTCTAAATGATGACAATAAAATGACAATGGATTAATAAATAATTGACCACTGCATAAAAATACATTTAATAACAACCCGCTTCGTTAACAAGACATGACATCACAAAGATTCCTAACGTATTGTTATAATCACACGTGACAAACGGCCAAGTAATTGCAATAGACGACGCTAATCACATACATAAGGCAAATTCTAACACAATTATTCATTGTTATGTTTTATTTCCAAACATAGAATGAGCGGAATGGAAATATGCGTGAAGGGTTAAATGCATACCATTTTTGTTGTAATCATCTTGGATTTATATGTAAATTGATATAAAAGAACAACTGCATTTATAACAATAAAAAATAAGTAAGACGCGTTTTGTACGCACTTTATGGAATACTGAATATTCTGAAATCGAGACATTTTTGTTTTTATTATTCTGGCATTTTATAATCTTGGTCATTTAAATAAAGGTCATAATAGCAACAACCGCTACACGTTAGAACTTCGTAAAATAACTAGTTCAGTAACATCCTTAAAATGCTACTCTGTATACGACTTCCTGCTGTTGCTTCCTTCTGACATACAGGATCGTATAACCCTGGCCACCATAATCGTTGATATCTCATCCTCCCAATGACTGATCTAAGCCGAGGTACTTAACCCGTTAGTGGATTGCCCTCAGAATGGTCGCTTAATTTTCGAGGGTTGCGAGCGTCTAAAAGTCCTGTGCGTTTGTATAAGCCGACCCTTGCCAGGCTAACAAACCTAATGTCATGTTAAAAAAAAATCCTTGCCGTCAAACCACTCTACTTAGCTCAATACTGCATAGTGCAAAACTGTGGTTTAAATAAACATTTTGATTATAAACAATGTATCAATACAGAACGCTCCATTTTAATCTATGAGGACGATACGTTCTATTTTCGAAAACGAACTCCAAGTATAAAACTTGATCAAACACGCATGAATTAAACCTGGCTAAAAATATTCCCAAAGCCCGTAATAACATCGTGAAAAATGTAACACGAAAGGCGGGCAAACGTGGAGGAGGCGAAAGGGGCCACTCACTTTCACAGTCAAACGAGACAGGTCATCGTAGATCGACGGCCCAGAAACTGTGCAAATAAAGCGGCGTAATCCCGCTTGCCGATATGCAACCGTGTGGCGACCGCCCAACGCTTCACGGCAACTTCGAGAACTGTACCAGTTTCTTGAGCGGAGGCGTTTTATTGCTTTCGGTTGTCTTTGGCTTCCGATAGGACTGTCTGATTTGTTGTACAGGTATAAGTAAAAGACAGCATCTAGACAATTGTTCTCATTCTTCTTCTTCTATACCATGGCTGAAACAATTGTTTGTCCCTTTTGACTTGTTGCTTCCTTGTCCTACTATAATTACCTGAACACATAAATTCCTTTGCGACTGTTAATACTTCACTACACACTGATACCTTTTCGACGTTCAGTTCCTTAATATTTTCATTGATTCATTTTCTAAAATTGTTTTACTGTATCAAATATTGCGAAATAATATACATTTGCTGCGTATTAATGTCCGCAAACTAACAATGATTACTGAATAAAACTAATAAATTAGTTACTGTTCGATTTGGAACGAAATGTTAAACAGAGCGATAAGAAATAATCCGACCGATACTAGTTTTAATGCAAAGTTAATTGAATACAGACTGAGACTCGTGACTAAGCCCTGAGGGGACTGCATTCGAATGAAATGGTTCTGAAATTTCGATGGGATATAAATTGCAACCACGATCAGGGTTGAAAATAGGAGATCACCGTGTATGAGCGTACAATGGAAATTCAAACATAATCAGTTTAATATAGTTGCCAAATCACCTCAACAATTCAGATAACCGCTTGACCTAAAGTTCAAACTTGAGATCAGGCAATAAATCAACAATTATGATATTGAAGTTAAACAATTTTTCGGATTTTATCACGGTTTTAATATTTTGATTTTCTCCCGGCGTTTCGAAGACTGCAGCCTTCGTGATCACGGGGGGGACTGAGGTGTTCTTCATCCGCAAAGTCAAAGTTCCAATATCTAAGAAATTATGGTATTGGTACAATCAGAAATAAACGGTATTAAAAATGTAACCTAAGGTTGAGATTTATTTAACAAAAGATTAAAGACACAAGTCAGTCATAAACAACAATCAATAAATAATTTCTGTATCACGTTGTATTGAAGCATAAGCTAATATATATTCATTAAACATAAACAAAAACACCTTTGAATAAATTGTATTACATAAATCAAGTAAATACCTTTATGAATCTATAGTGAGCATTAAAAGAACATCTAAGACCACACACAACACACATGACCTATTAAAACGGTCGACGAGACGTGCACATTTGCAGATATGACCAATGAAAACCGACCAATTGAATTTAACTGTCTTAATAGCAAACTTCAACTACGCAATCTGTGTTTCAAATCAATCATCCGACGTGCTGTCATGGTTGTAAGTCAAACATAGACTACAAGTTAGTCATGGGCGCCGCGAAAGAGCTGCAAGGGGATGCACGTGCACCCCCTTGTTCGGAACAAATCACAATAAAAATAACTGAATGACAATGGGAATCGACCACAGAGGTTTTATTATGGTTTAGCAAATGAATATTTGAAAAAAAAAATACATTTAATGATATTATGTAGTACCTACCTACTTAAGTATTTAGATGCAGATGCACCTCCCTAAAAGTAATCTTGGAGGCGCCCGTGAAGTTAGCTGATTTTCTTTAGGCATCTATTATTCTTACTCCAACCGTCACTGATAATGGAAAACCATGGAACTTATTAACCTACTAGCTTTTGCCCGCGGCTCCACCCACGTTATAAAGTTTTTCGGGCTAAAGTTTTCCGTTATAAAAGTCACGCTATATATTTTCCCGGGAGCCTATGTTCTTCCCAGGGTCTCAAACTGTCTCCATATCAAATTTCATCTTAATACCTTGGGTAGTTTTTGAGTTTAACACGTTCAGGCAGACAGATGTAGCGGGGGACTTTGTTTTATAATATATTTTTGTAAAACTTTTTAAGAGGAACAATCCCGTCATACATCATTGTTGCATAACTTTAACCGTTTACGCAGCGCACGCAACAGAAACTCTTAAAACTAATAAATTGTCCCCGTTTTTGCAAATTGTTTCATTATATAGTCATTATATACATCATAGTCATAGCGTGATGATATATAGCCTATAGCACTCCAGGAACAAAGGGCTATCCAACACAAAAATATTTTTTCAGTTGAAACCGATAGTTCCTGAGACTAGCCATTACTGCTCCGCTCCTATTGGGTATAGCGTGATGATATATAGCCTATAGCAATCCAGGAACAAAGGGCTATCCAACACAAAAAGAATTTTTCAGTTCGAGCCCGTAGTTCCTGAGATTAGCGCGTTCAAACAAACAAATAAACAAACTTTTCAGCTTTATATAATAGTATAGAAGTATAGATGGGGGCCGTAGTAGGTAAAGGCAGCGGTCATAAATAGTATATTGCAGGTAGATATCATTGATGCAAAATTAAAAACAATAATATCGTACCCTCCCTTTTTTTAATCATAAATTCAAAACAACGGTTCCGCTAGATGAAACACAACCAACGACCGAAGTCATTATAACATAGGGTTGCAAATTGCCTGTCACCATCTCAACTATCAGCATATTCTCATATATTACTTGACAACAGGAACCCGCCAGCCGGTGCAAAATTTGCATCGTCCGTTTCGCTCCGATGAAGAAACGCGCTCCAAGGTCGGTTGGACACCAGAAAATGTACCTGCCGAGTGATTGTGAACGCGAGTTAACAACCTTCATGGTTTAGTGGTTGGTGAGACGCATAGGTGAATGAGGTCGCACGTTCGACTGTTTTCAGGACAATGTACATGGACATGTCCTTGATGCAGTAAAGATTAGTGTTTTGCTTTTTGTCTACTATTGTAACAAGGTTATTTTATAACAAAATTCTGAGAGGTCAATATTGAAGAAAATGGACTCAATTTAATACACATTATTGAGAAAGACTTTACGTTGCACAAATCTATAGCAAAAATCGACCCTAGCCCTGTATACTTTGTTACCTTAAACACAATAACATAATTAATTAATACTAAAATACTGACTTTAAATACAGCTATTGGTAAAAACGCTCCAATCGACAAGGACCACTATTAAAATCAACCAAAGTCACGAATTGAAAATAATTCTCAACCTTTCCTCTTCTTGTGATGTGTCTTTTGGGACACCAAAAGGGGAGCGAATCACATGATTTTTAAAGCTGTTATAAAATAACCGAAGAGAAATCATTTCATATAACCAGTTATTCAACCTTCTACATACAAACGTAGTTCGAGATATTTGTCAATTTACGTAATTTTATAAAACGTTGCACCCTTCCTGAATACCATAAAGTGAGCGTATTGCCGGCATTTTTAATTATCTTATAATGAAATAATAATTATTAATGATTACTTGTTCTCCGAAAGGTCAAGAGGTGTAGCTTTTGTAAAAAAAAACATATAAAATCACTTGCTTTATACAATTCACGATCATCCTATCTTGATATTTACTACCGTGACATTGTAAATTATTGCAATAATTCTCGACCACCTCGGTTAAATTGTATATTGGAAAGACGTCTCTATAATAAATTATACCGCAAGGAAAAATATTGTGACTAATAACACATCGGTCAATTGAATGGACGGCAACTGACGAAAGGCGTCCAAAGCGACCAGAAACACAAATGTCAGCTGGCAAGGTTATGGCTTCCGTGTTTTGGGATGCGCAAGTTATAATATTCATTGACTATCTTCAGAAGGGAGAAAGGATCAATAGCGAATATTATATGGCATAAATGTTGCGTTTGAAGCATGAAATCGCGAAAAAAACGGCCTCAAATGCAAAAGAAAAAAGTGCTTTTCCATCAAGACAATGTCGGGTCACACAGCGGTCGCCATAATGGCGAAACTGCATGAATTAAAGATTGAGTTAATGTCTCACCCACCATATTCTGTAGTTTTGGCTCCCAGCTTCTATTACCTGTTTGCTAAACTGAAAAAAATGCTTTCCGAAAAAAAATGGCCCAAATGGAGAAGAGATCGCTGAAACTGAAGCGTATTTTGAAGAGTTAGACAAATTGTTTTATAGGAAGGGTATAGAAATTTTAGAGAAGCGCTGGATTAATTGTATCACCTTTGAAGGAGACTTTTTGATAAATAAAAACGAATTATGTCAAAAAAAATGTTTTTTTCTTACTTAGGCTCGGGACTTCTTGACCGATGTAATATATTATGAAGACTTCTTTTTTAAGGTAGTGTACTCGTTTTCTTTTTTACCAAAAATTATCCAATTAATTTATCTAATCTCTTGAATATAACATAAAGGGTGCGCAATGGACAATGACGTCATCGAAACTACGGTGTGATTGTTCGAAAGATATAGCAAGATTCCGTTGCGCACTTATTTCTCTTACATATTAATATTTGGACTATCAATAGTTCATTCCTTTAAATACATTTAGTGTTATTTTATTTAAAATAAGTACACAATCAGTAAGTCAAGCATCATATTTTTAAACAATTTCTATTCTTATTTCAACATCAACAATTATTGCAAGAACCTTGAACTTTGGTAAACCAACATGTACTATCAAATAAGTTCGCGTTGCTAACTGTCCCTATTTCAACATCTTTATTCTTACTTGCTTTAGCCTCAAGAGTCAACGATAAAAATATTTCTCTTGTTATTATGACACAGATCATTTCGCGCACCATGATAAGTATTTACAACAAAAAACCTTCCAGAGACAAGGTCTACTATATGTATTTTCAGATATACATATAATATATACACACACACTCTCACACACACACACACACACACACACACACACACACACACACACACACACGCACACATGCACGCACGCGCACACACACACACACACACACACACACACACACACACACACACACACACACACACACACACACACACACACACACACACACACACACACACACACACACACACACACACACACACACACACACACAAGCACACAAGCACACGCACACAAGCACACAAGCACACACGCACACAAGCACACGCACACACGCACACAAGCACACGCACACAAGCACACGCACACAAGCACACGCACACAAGCACACGCACACAAGCACACGCACACACGCACACAAGCACACGCACATACGCACACCCGCAAGCGTGTTTAGTTTTGACGTAATTTCTATGTTTATTGCCTTTGTTTTATTTTTACTTTTATTCTTTTTGTATTGGGCACATAATATTGTAAATTGTAAAGGAAGGTACTGTTATCCTAAAATACAAGTTTTTTACTTAGTTTAGGAGACAGAACTGCACAGATTTGTAACTAATTTTGTGTCTAATAAATAAATTATTATTATTATATATCGACACCATTTAATTCGCTTTAACGTTTAATTGCATTATCATTGCAAACACTGACCTACCAACAGTAATATTCATACTACCTCTATTATCATCACAACACATTATCTCAAGAAAAACACACACAAACATCCTTCCTCCTATTCCTAAAACAAAACGCGCGTACCGAAATGTGTTAAAACAATCCGTGCCGGCACACAATGCCGTCCAAATCTAGGCTACGGTGATTCATGTAATGAATGCACATTGGTCGCAACAATACGGGTCCGTCGCACCGGAATGCCACGGCCCGTGCATAATCGAAGACATCAAACGAACCGGGAAATTGAATTTAGTTGATTAGAACAATGGTATCATTAGTGTGATGGCAGTTTACAAATAACGGCCGATTGCAATGAACAATCCCAATCTTAATCTTCGATCCGATACCGAGAATGATCCAATCAAAGTAAGTCATTTGTGCGCATGTCAAAAAAAATGTATTGTCATTGGTCCATTTACGCGACCAATCAAAAAACGCTATGGTATTCGTTTATTGAAATTGGCGGTAAGAAATCGGTACAGTTCTCGGTGCAATCAAAAAAATCTCATCATGTGACACACGCACTGTTAACTTTTCTCTTTCAAATATTTATTACTTTATATTAATGATGAAGCTAGGTGGTAAGTACGTAAATTATAGAAGGTAAACAAAAACAAACCGTTAAAGTCGTGGAATTTGACTCATCGTTGTATTCGTGCTATAACAATATCCACAAATGCAAAATTCATCTTAAATATAAATTGAAAGAAATGAATGCTTTTATGTTTTTTTTTAATCAAATACAATCATAGAAATGTTCGACAAATAAAAATCAAATAGCCATTTAAGCGATACCTTAAAATGTCAACATCGCAATTCAAATACAAAAATATTGCACTTTCTAACCCCATTTGCGACAGAGAAACAACAACATAAATTATAGGGCTATATTCAGATTTTATTTCCATTTTATCATTAACAATAAACTTTAAATGCGATAAACCACCACCCACTTTTCACTGGAATTTCATTTAGATCATGACGAGATACAAACAACCGTATCAATTAGCGAGATTTGAACCTGCGTCCCACGCCTAAACACCTAGTAAGGCAAGGGTCCATTAAGCCTTGACAACCATCAATACTCATATAAAAACAATAATTGTTTTACATTAAATTGTGTACATTACACGGGATCTTGAAGCAAATCCAGAATGTTAGGTCACTTGGACATTTCGTTCTCTTACGAATAAGTACTTACAGGCAAACTCTTCTGGACCAATCATGTAAAAAAATCCAGTCACTTTTTCCAATGTCGCTTATTTGAAATTAATTAAATATTCATACGTAGCGAAAGGGATTCCCGTGGATTCGACCCCACACCTATGCCATTGTTTATTATGGCCCGTTTTAACAATACTGGAAAATATCGCGAAAAAATCAGCATGACTAAACATTCGATATTATCCTGTTAACATTATAAATGTG
>NC_051139.1:3170193-3190543 GCF_014839805.1 Manduca sexta
CGCGGTAAAATTCGTAAAATAGTTTAATTTAAACAAAACTAATTTATTTGAAATATTAACATTTCTAGTACAGGCCTGGTAGCGTAGCGTATCGGCTGGCTGTCTATTTGATTGCCGATTGCTCTGATATCGGCTCTTTTGATGGCTCGTGTGTTATAATCACTGTTTGTTTATTCTACGAACAGCGATAGTACTAACAGCTACCTAACTATTGTATGTCTGTCACTCATCAGTCAATTGTCATATTTAACTCGGTATTGAATCGTAACAATAATTGTTTTGCATAATTGCGATTGTGCGTGGACGGGTTTTGTGAGATAAGTAAAAGTTCATAGTGGTTTTAAATCATCAGATAATATTTATTCGGATAATGTACCATTACAAATGTATTGAAAATGACATTTTTATGTATAAAGATGTCAATTTTTTCCACTTTATTATATCTGACGATTGAAAATGTTACTTTTATGACATAAAGGTGAAAATCTATAATTTCTATGCCTGTTTTGACACACGTGTAAACTTGTACTCGTATATATTAGGAACGCGTCACATAATAAAAAATGTAGCAAAGATGTTTTTAACCTAATAACGTCACAATTACATACTTGAAACATCATAGCATAAAAACGTCATTTTCGCACATCAAAACTGAAAATTAAATAATGACGTAAACTCAAAGATTACTAAAATCCGTAGCACACACGGAAATGAACTCGGAACTGTGTCGTCAGAGCCGGCTGTTGCTTCGTGCGACGTAAGCACGCTGGTTGACCCAAGGGCACTGCGACTCTACGCACAAACTACGCACGAATGGGAGCTTATGTGCTTTGAATTGATCGATTATTTTAATATTCTAAGTTTTGTTCGCGGTTTGGTTTGCGGCTTTTCCTGGGATAATAATCCATTGTTCTTTTATGGGATAAAATGTAAGATATTGACTATCTACATGCCAAGTTTAACCCAAATCCGCTCACTTCTAACAGTTTTTGTTATGTTTGTAAGTCTCTAACAGATATCGTAACTTTTTCGCAAGTGTATTTTTTTTATTTATTATATTTTTAGAATTATGTAGATATATACACGCATCCTTTAATAATATAAGTAATATTAAATGCGATTCGTAGCGTGCAACTGAAATGTGTTCCATGTGTTAGCTCTATGTAGAGTAAATATTAGAATAACATTTTTACACTAGGTACTGAAGTAATGATGGTTCACGCCACGCCTGCCCATCATCTATTTATTTTAATTTTAGTATTACATGTCACCGCACTGCGTTAATTCCCTCGGGACATCAGGTGTTCATATTGCATTAAAGCAATAACATAATAGATTAATTAAATTCCCAGTAAAATATAAAGTTCATAGGGAAAGCGCCTCAAAATTGCCCTTTTGTGCTAAAAAATCCCCACTGGCAACATAATGGTGTTAAAATGTAAAAACCACTCGGTTGATTGAGTTTTTCATACCCCTTTTAATTCGATTATGAAGCAATCAAAAAGTGTCTTCCCTATTACCTTAGGGACCCGTGTGCGCGGCGGAGGCGCGCGGGGGAGGGAGATAAAACGAAATGTCGCAGCCCTCCCGCGTCATTCCCTCCCGAGTGCTCGGCGAGAGTTCACGTCGCTCGTGGCCGCAAGTTCGCGCGAAGTTATTGTTTTGGAAGTTGAACCATGGTGTTGGCTGACATCTTGACGGAGACCAGAAGGCGTTGGTTGAAGGTGAGTTTGTTGTTTATTTTCGTTTGCAATTTTATGTAGCTGGATAGTGTTTCAGGAATTGTTTTTCATAAATAAATTTTGTGTTGGCTTTATTATTTTTAGTTAAAGAAATTAAATACTATAGTTAATTATAGACGGGGCATTAAGACCAAATTTGTACTCTAAAAGTTATTGCCAATTAGTCATAAGTCGTTGTCTTATTTGAAATGCCCGTGTGACAAGATGTCAGAGCGTCCTTGGTTATTAATACAAAATTAACATATTTACAGCAAATATGCTAATATATACTTTAAAAACGTGTAAATCACGACATGGAAAAAGTATTTTACATTTTGTTTTATAATTTCACGGTACATTGAGTAACAATGGCATGAGCGCAAATGTTTGTATGACAACCTTCCTAATGTCCGCTCTACATAATTTAAGAACTCTTGGTTTTTAGTATATTATCTAACATCAAAGTCACTAAGTATTTAATTATAGTAATTAATATTATCTATGCTTTATATTCTGTGTGATTAGTAAAGCTTAATCAGTTACAATGTAGAGCAATATTTTTCGTATTATTTTGTACGTTACTTTGAATAATGCATGCATGCGACAAACTCACAAAAATAGATATTTCTGTAAAATTGATTATACGGGTAATTATTGTTGCCATGGTTACCAATTTCGCTCCAATAGGTTTTAAAACTCTTTGTGTTTTTGTGGCGATGTTCGATTGGCCCAGCGGGGGAATTATTGACAAACGGTCGGTCGTTGGTTCGATAAGTATTATAAAAAAATATTTTAGCAATTATTTGTGTGCGGTCTGGATGCTGTTATAATTGTTGTTGTATATTGAAATTAAACTACTTTTCGGATTCTATAGCGGTTTTTTATATTTTAGTTTTCTCCCGACGTTTCGAAGACTTTGCAGCCTTCATGGTCACGGGGGGGACTGTTGTTGTTGTTATATAGTTTTTTAATACTATATTTATACAGGCAACAAGGTCTTAACTGTATTGTCTATGATATTACGTAGAAAGAGATTTTTTTTTTGCAATTTTCCAAGCGCTGGAACGCCGCGACGTCGCCATGTGATTTATGTTTCAATTAAGTTGCTGTTTCACTATTTAAGTCCAGTCAAAATGTATTCAGGAAGGATTTATGTATGTTGATTAAAAATAAGTGAATAGAGTCCACAGTAATAACTAACAGCACTATGACTATCTGAAACTAGCGAAGAACAAAGCCAGTGATAGGTCAATTATAATTTTGAAAATTTCATGGATAAATATATATATCTAGAGAAAAAAATATATCGTAAAACAGTATCACACTTGAATATTAATTATCTTTATTTAAATAAAGTTAGAAACAGTTATAAGATAAAAGTATAATAAAAATAATAATATAGTACCTAATGTATAAATTATTGAAACTTTAATACAACGCTTTGTTCTACGAAACACAAGTAGCCAAGTTGTTAAACACCCGCTTAATATCCAAAACTTTAACAGATTTGAAAATAAACAAAATGCGAAGACTCAATTTATGTAACTTTACAGATTAAATCAGAAATATGTTTGAATTATGTGTCTAGATCACGAAGATAGTAATTTCGTAGTAATTTAAATGTTATTTATGACAAACAGTCTTACTTACAAAAATTTCGCAAAGTTTTGCATACTTAAAACACAAATTTACTCGATCAGCTGTAAGTCAAAATCGGCCATCTTGCCCCTTAATAAGGTTTAAACTAGGAAACCGGCATGTTTTTGACAGCTATTTAAGCAATTCTTAATCAACTCTAAACGCTTATACAAGTTTATAAGTAAGACTGAAAATGTCGCCAAAATTTTAACGATCTGCGTAAATATCGTAATTATTCTTATCCATATTTTATTTAGCTTTACGGAGTTAAAAAGGGAGTCGAAGGGTGAAATTTTTCAAAAGGTAACCCGAGCTAAAAAGAATTTATCCTTAGTTATCATATGGAAAATCAATTAAACGAAAACATATATCAAGACAATCGGAAATAAACCTAAAAATGAAGCCGGTAGGAATCAGGTTGTATGGACGTTTCGTCACTGATCTTTGGAATATTTAATTTCAACAATGTATACAACAAAATATCTTTAAGTGATATTTTGGTTCACAGCCGTTCGAATTAAATGTCCTCGCCATGCCGTGTGGTAACGTAAAAATTTATCAAAATAATCGTTTTAAGTGTCACGCACGCATGTTTGCCATAACGTGTATGTAAATAATTAATAGGCTAGTTAGAAGCAGTGTTTGTTCATCACATAGCAGATAAGCGGACAGACGAGCGGGAACGCAAACACTTTCGGTAACGACGTGGGAATGAGTTCTCTAATTACAAAGTTGTAACTACGTTTGTGTCAATATTGTGAGGTTGACTTGATAGTATTTATCAAAATAAAAGTACGTGACGAAATAGTTTTATGACGTTTTCAATTTGTTTTTTGTCTTAAAACATTAATTCTAGAAATTATCGTATCAATATTTGCCTCTCCTAAATTAATTAATTATGAATGGCACGCAGAACTAAATTATAACAAAGTCCTGAGAACCGAATCCAGAACCTAACAATAACTAAAGTTTAAACCACAATGGGCGACATATTGTACTCACACTTAACAATTCATCGAATCTTACAACTTCAAAGACCTTTGACACGTGCAGAGATCGCTTTGAAGACTTTAGTGGTTGGATATTTGACATTCATCTTTCTTAATATATTAATATCTAAATAACTATGTTCAAATAGACAAGTATCTTCTGTTTCAGAGAATTCTCTATAGGAATACAATATTATAGAGTCAATGACAAAATTAAGTCTACATCAGTGGCAAAGCGTCTATACAACCCGATTCCTACCGGCTTCCCTTTTAGGTCTATTTATGTTTGTCTTAGTTTTTGTTTTATTTTCAATTGGCCGCGATATATTAAATAAGGCTATTTTTTTTGCCTTTAATAATTTCACCGACACTGGTCTTCAATATGTTTTAATTTTTATAATTGTCACATTGATATTACAGAGTGGATAGTTACGAAACTATTTTTAATATTTTTTACATCGAGACATCAACAGCCAAGTTATTTTTCGTAATGTTAAAAACAAGACCTTTAAAAGATTATAAATGATTATAACTATTTACTTTACGATTAGGAATATGTTTGTTGTACTCAGACTGTATAATTTGGCCTACTCAGAAAATTGTTAACAAATTATTAAATAATATTTACAAAGCAGCGTACACATCCAATTCACAAATATTTAAAATATTAATACGGGATTTGATGTTTTGGGGCACGCCCTAATGTCACGCGAAACACGTTTCGCATTGAGAAATGCATGTAAGAAGTCGTTATCAGAATTTTTGAGAAAATAGAAGCCTATGTTTATTTCTAATCATTAGAACATTCGTAAGAATTAATTATTGTTATGTAAAGTCATATTATTTTAATGATAACAATTGTTTTGTCGCGATCCATCTGATTAACTATTCGACGATATAAAAACCAGTTCAATAATAAACTAATTGAGCTATGATAATTGCTTAAACTTTCGCAAGTATGGAAACTTCACTATCACAGTTTTCGAACACATAGGTAACACCTAGAAATACTATGTTCTATTATATCAAAAATACTTTTTACGTACGTATTAGCGGTACCAAATGCTTTGTATAAAATATTCCTCACGCGGTAGTATGCTCATCACTCAAGTTAGTTACCGGCTATTACACCCACAGTGAAGCACCATTCCATGTCTCATAACATATTTGTTTACATTGTAGTTCATTAGCATCGTAATTAATATTGTTGATATCGAATATTGACAACGTTTGGTTAATTTATTGTCGCGATAATGTGATTGATAGCGGTGTAATCGGGTTGCCTGGTCCACTGTGAACCGCGCCTACTTGGAAGACAATAACCTGTATGTATAGCATGCGGTCTCAGGATGTCTGAAGTTTCCAAGATATTAGAAATGTCTTTTTGCTAGGTCTCATAAGTCGGGTTCGGTAGGTACAACTGTAATTTCTATTTCTGCTGCCAAACAACGTTGTTCTAGTACTGTTGTACTGAAGGTCATTGTTCAATTACTGGGCACTTAACAGCTTATAATATATTTCAGGGAGTCGAGCGTCGAGCGCGATACAATGGCGCGCCGTTCTTTATAATTCAAAGATTTACATTGTATCGATATTATGTATGAGCGAGCATGTCACTTACCGTTCAACCAGCAGCTATCTCATCTCAGCATTGAGACGTTTAAAAATATTACAGTTTATTGATAAATAATAAAGAAGCCGACGAGTTTTGAATTAATTATTTATGTAGAATTTTAAACTGCGTTGGCTTGAGCAAGTTGATTTCATCTCTGTAATCTGAAGTTCATTTTCATTTTCGGTTTATATATCTGTAGGTATTCCAAAGTGGTTGGTATATAATGGCACGTGCCGTTGTTTTCCTCCCATTCTTTTCTTATCACAATGCCAAACATATCGTCCCATAAGATCTCTCAAGTCACCTCTCTCTTTCAGTACTGAAATAACATATACCTTTCTTGGTACGAATAGAGTCGATTTTTCAACGTAAGTGTATTGAGGCCAGCTACGCGCACCGTCCTACTTTGGTTTGGTACCATTAGGTCCAGATGTTATCAGCGCGAACCCACCGCATCGGGCACAACTCATACATAGTAAATATTACTCTTAATGCGGGCAGAAAGTCTCTGAACACGAGGTGAAGGTTGTAGAAGACAAAAAGTACACAAAAACTATTTCTTTGCTGAAAAAATATTAAATCTTTCTTTTATTACTGCGAGCCTGCTCCAATGTTTAGGATATGCATAATTCAAATATGTAATATAAGAAGCAGTATTTTAATTTAAAGATTTTGGCATTCTTTTTTTAAATTAAACTCTTTAATCTTTTTTCTCTTGGATTAATTTCTTTTATGAGAAAGTCTTTCTTTACTTTCTCCACACTCTCCCGTAAATAAGGAATGCAAATTAAAGTTTATATTTAAATTCTTTATTTTTGTCACGCGCCACGTTTGAGCCGAGAATCTCTGTTAAGACTTTATATTTGAAACTTCTCGCGACGCCTTTGAGAGTTTGATCCACCGCAAGATTAAAGTCACAAGTTTGTGTAGAGTTACGACTTGCGACTTCGAACAAGGTTAAGTTTAAGTCTTAGTATGGTACGTTATTTTAACAAGATTTATGGTATTTTAACCCAATTAAATTATAAGTTGTTCATCGAGCAGTATAAGCCACGATGAATAGCTTCATTTCTTCAGGGGCCCAATGAAGATCTTTGTCAAATATCACTGTACTCTTTCTTTTATAATTCCTTTTTAATCGGCTTTAAAAACACTCTGATGTCTCAAGATGTCTCGACTATATATTTTTTTCAAGATACATAATTTTGATCCGTAAGAATCAATACGATAATATCCACAAAGTTTCCGACCTTTAACCTAAATATCAAAAATGTTTTAAAAAAACAAGAGTTAGCCAAGCGTAACGCACGTGACGATACACAGTGAACCCCATGGGAACGTCACGGCGACCGACGCTAACGGCTGGCCATACTGAATTAATTACTATTTTTGCAATTGAAATAATAATTGACGTCATGTTTTATAGCTTAAAATTAAATACGTAAACGCTAGAGTAATTAAAATATATATATTGTTTTAAAAACCTAAAATAGAAAACAGCTCAGTTATTTTATGCTAATCTTATATGTAGAATAATAAATCTTTCTCTCAGAATTTAGATGGCCTGGTTGATCCTGGAAGGAATTATTGGAGAATTTGTTACTAAATAATAGTTTTCATGTTATAAACTACATTATAAAATTATAGTCAATCTTTAAAGTAAATAAAAATATTTATTTTTTCACAAATTTCTATCAACAACTTAACTCATCAACAACTAGTTAAAAGTACGTAAATTCCAGAAGTTTCCTACAACAAAATCATCAAGGTCAGTACGATACTACGGGCTGAACAGTTATGTGCAAATTGCACAAAAACAGTGGCCGCGCCGTGGGAAAGTCGGGGCGGCTGCGGCGACGGCACGGGCCACCTGTCTGAGGGTGCAGATACTTGATACTAACTGTACGAGGGGACGGACGCGTGGGCTACCCATTGTGGGAATAACTGTACAGCGCGCAGATAAACAATTATCTGAGAACTGAACAGCGCAATATTGTTATTGTGGGAGTCAAATTTAATATGTTTTTATGGGGTTTTATTTTAATGCTAGATATGTAGTATTGTTGTAGAATCAGCTGCTGTAGAATAAATTCGTCGATATTTATAGTTTCTGTTTATAAACTCTAATAAAAAATATAATATAAATAAATTATAATAATTATTATAATTCATACTTTGTATGTTTGTTACGTATAGATCTTTTGTGTTAAGTAAAAATATTTTTCATTTTCATTTCATTATATAATATATCTCTTCTCATACACAATACATAGAAATATTTGAAATTTTAATTACAGAAAATTGTTGATAGATTAGAAACAATTAGTTGACTGAATGTGGATCGAAACTTAGGCTACATTTCTTTTTACTCTTGCTTAATGTTTAAAATATAGATGCGATGTAAAAATAATAATATCTGACGTCTGATACCTTAAGCTTTCGAAAACCCCAACCCTATATAAGAAATAAAATGGAAAACCAATATATACGAAATAAAAATAAATAACTTCTAAGAAAAAATAGATATTTGGTTACATTGATTTCAATAAAGTGGTGGGCGATGAAGTGTTTGTAAACGAGACGAGGATTTGAGCAGAATAAATACGGTATTCTTCAGTATTTTCGTTCTGTTCAATCAAACGTGAAATATTTAGGACGGCTGTTGTATTTTCTACAGCATTTATTTCCATTGTTATGAAATTGAAAACACATTTATTTATATTCGTATAATAATTATTTACCTAAATACATAATGAATGAAGAAGAAGTTGGTAACGTACTTTTCTATAATTTATATTTTAGCATTTTAGTTATGATTTAGCATTATCTGCTTGACGACTTGATAAAGGTAGTAGGAACACGCTGGATGCAGGTCGCTTTGGACAGGTTCGTCTGGAAATCTTTAGTGGAGGCCTATGTTCAGGAATGGACTTTATGTGCTTGATGGTCATGATAGTGATGATTATCTAAGACAATTGCTTTTAAGCCTAGTGCTGTGAAGAGATTAAAAAAAACATTGATAGTATTTCTTAATTTTGTAAATACTGCACAAAAAAGGCGTACATTGCCAAAAGTTTAAAAAAACATTCAGTGTATTGCTTAGGTTGCAAGTACTGCACGAAAAGTCGTACATGCAAAAGCTAAATTAATTGGATTAATATCAACTATCGCAGAAATATCATCTCTTATATCGATATTGTGCGTCGTATGAAAAATAATACATTACGCGCCACAATGTACGTCAGAGGCGCCTTCGACCTTAATACTCTTTATGTTAGACACCAATCACATTATCCTTCGTCTATTACTTATAATCATGGCTCTACGCACATAAATATACACTGTCTGAGACATGACAAGAGAACTGAAAGGCTTTGGACATCTAAATGTAATAATTTTTACGTTTTATACAGAAAGTGACCAAATGTTTAGGGCTCGTTTAAGTTTAATAGGTTTATGGATAATCCTATCCTATGGATATCCTTATTGTCAAATTTCTGATCAGTTTTTCCTATAAAGTTTACTAATTATCATATCATTATCGTCATTAAAAAAGCATATAAATAGTTTAATGAATTCTAGAACACAATTGTTTCGAATTTGGCTCGGAAGAAATACAGCCGTTAAATGTTAAAGACATCATTTGGTGACAGATATTATCCAATGTTTACACTCATTAGCGATTGTCTTGTTATTCTATTCTCTCGCGAGCCTTGCCCGGGTCTACGTTAATTTAACTTAATCTTATGTCTGAATTCTATTTATTAATATTCATAATCCACTTTAACGTAGCTTTGATAGGATTTAGTAACAAGGATTACCTTTGAGCCCCAAGTCTTTGTAACGTTTACTCCCAATAACATATTAATGTTTTGCTTATTAAAGTTCAATTTCCATCTTCCACAGGCCTTCAAGTTGTTCAAGCGTAGCAAACACCGCAAGAACGCTCGCAACCGCATCTCCCCAGCGTTGGTCCGGTCGCCCTCGTACAGCGGCACCGTGGACGCGCGCGCCGAGATCGACGTGCAGCGGTTCTGCGCCTGTCGCACCTCCCTCCCTCCATTGCACCTCGCCGCCAACGACTCCTACGAGAACGCCTCCTTCTACAGCGGATACAACAGCTACAACAGTTCCAGAGTAGACAGTCTCGAAAGCTACAGGACGAATGAGTCCAGTGCCCGTTCTGACTCCGCCTATGATTCAGCTCGCAGCAGCCCCGCTCACGCCAGAGTCTGTTACGCAACAGTCACCTACTTCAACGTCAATGATAGTGAAGATAGCAGCAGTATCCGTACAGAATACACGCTGCTCGATGATGCAGAGGCAGAAAGGATTGGGGATGTTGACGAGGACGAAGATGAACGAACACAGAACATGATAAATGAAAGCATCGAGCTCGTCAGCACGTTATGAACGCTCGGTCGCTTGTAATTAGTTTATTTAATATTAAAGACAACGAAGTTACATTTCGTGTTGGTATGCGAGTATTGAGTTAGAAGCACGACGTAAGTGATATTATAAAATGTTAAGTTAGAATATAAATTTATAACGTACAATTAATTTATGAAGATATTAAGTATTTAGGCAACTATTTCATAAAGTTACGCGTATATTACAGTACGGAATTTTGCGGTGTCGCGGTTTCCTCCAAAGAATTTGTAAGGGAAATTCGGACATTGAAATTTCTGAGTAACCTAGTTAAATATTATAGAAGATGTACAACATTACATCTGATATAGTACTAAGAGTAATTTAGGTGGATTGTTTATCTCTTAAATGTTAATGAAGTCATTAAAAGTACTTACTGTAAAGACCTATGGCATTCCGATTTGATAGTAAACATCGTTCTGCTTGATTCTAAGCACTCCATTTCCTTCCTTTCCTTATGAAGGTTTTGAAAAGCCATTTAATTACCTTTCTTCCAATTTATTCCTACCAAGATGTGTGATTGGACTTATGTGATGTTTGTGAGTAAGTTTATTGAATATAGTTCGTTAGACGTTTAACTGAAGAGTGAATGTCTTGTTTGTACATTGATAAAGTATATTAAGGTATCCAGAGTTAAACTTTACGTAAAGAACTTTGATCCGATTTGACTTTCCTAAGGTCTTTGATCTGATTTGGCAACATTTTAATTGGGGACAAATTTGTGTTTGTATACAATTTGTAATGGCTTGTCCCGTTTTCCATTTGTAATGAGAGTTCGATGTCCCGAGGCGTCTACCAAAGCTTGTGATATTGTGAGTTTAAGTTAAGATTATTGTAAATGTTCGAGAATGTTGATCTCAGTTGTATATATTCTATAATTATATTATGTGAACATTATTTATTGGTTTTATTTCAATATATACAGAAAATTAAACCGCAATTTAAATAGAAATCAGATATCCTTTTTAAAGTATACTTAAGGCGATACCTCAAGGTCCATTTTCATACATTTTGTTTCACCTTTAATCTGGGTAACTAAACAAGTATTGGCAAGTAAAGAATTTAAATTCACGTCTAGTTAGTGATTAGTTCTCGCAGTTGAAAGAAAAACGTAAAAATAATTAATAATCATATTTCGGCCTTTAAAATTTAATATGACGAAATTTGACCTTGAGGTATCGCCTTAATAAACAAAAATGGTAAAAAGGAAGGACATTGTAGCCAGTGTAACTGCTGGGCATAATAAGACTTAACATCTCATGTCTCAGGATGGCGAGTGCAATGGAATACGAAACAATACTTTGTAATTCAAGGTGTTGGATGGTGTTTCTACTGTTTATGGGCGGTCGTATCGCTTACCATCAGGCGAACGGTAAGCTCGGGTCATCATCTAAATAATTAAATATAAAAAATAAGTCCAAAAGCAATTAGTCTAGAAAAAAATATACAAAAAAATGAAAAAATTTAAAGCAAAGAGTATTATACTCAACCAAAGCAAATTGGTGTGAATGAGTACGTTGTGTTGTATTAAAAGCAGGTTAAACCGGTTCCAGAGACCAGTTAGGTGTTCTTTTAGGGTATTCATATTTTGTCAAAAATATTTGCTACAAAAGATATTGTTAATGGACTTATGAGAATGAATGGATAAAATAGAAATCTTGAATGATTTACCAATGATTATTGTAGAAACTATGATCCAAAGAGGAAATTTGCCTTGATTTTAGGCATTGATTTTATGATTTTGAGAAATTTTAATTACTATGGAAACCTTCAGATTTTTTTTATTACGCAAGTTGTTCGTCCAATGTTAACCACCACGTTTGTCCTTAAATAACAACATCACAATTCAGGGCTTGCAATTACAAAGTACTTACTGGACAGTACTACACTGCATTCGCGAATCACGTAAGATATTGAGTCTAATAATGCACAGTTATTACACTGGCTACAAGGTACAGTCAGCCGCAAAAATAGCTGAAATGTTAAAATCGCCTTTACCCGTTAAGTTTTATTGAACATGTTTTTTTTTATATGGAATAAATGTTGGTAAGAACACACAAGTGTATAGACGATTTGAAGTTTTTGATTTGCTGTTTATTTATGTGGGTGACTGTACAACTAAATCAATAGACTTCAGTCTTTGTAAATATATTTAATATGAGCAGATCCATTTTATTTTCTTTGATTAGAGATCTAAATGTTTTTAATGAAATTCTCTTCGGTTTAAATGTCAAATCCCTGAAACGAGTACGTTTTATTTTAAGCAAAAGGTTAGACTTGAGTGGTTACAATAGTAAATTTTAAATTCATGTTAATAATAGAGTGGAAGTTTGTAATCATAGCAAATCTGAAGTGTAATTAATGACGTCATAAAGTGTTATATTGTAAAAGAAAAAAAAACTTGGCATTCACTATATATTTAACATTAATCCGCCTTTATACCATGTGTACAAAGTGTAAAATTTATTTTTTTAATTGTTTATACTTTTGGATCAGAAAACATGTATCAAGACTGTCAATAATATGTATTATTTTTCAATGTGTTTAGACCCTCTGTTGTCAATACAAAACACCCCTCTTTCCAATAAGACTAAATCCTCGTAAATTGTCAGCACCAGCAAATCCTACAACCAGTATTTCAGGTTTTTTTCCATTCCGTTCTTCATTACAGCAGATTATATTTCCACAAAACATTGTTAACGCAATATTCGGTACTACGCATTGTTTGCGCACGTGCGTCGGTATGCGAAGATAATGACGCAAAAATATAATGAAGATAAACTGATTTTTTATATTCGAAGGACCGGTTTGGAGTTTCAAAACTTTGTACTTAATATGAGACAATCTCCGAAAATTTATAAATTTCGCGAGCCAATGTTTTGAAATAGGTTTATTGAAGGTTAAAAATATGTTTTTACTGGATAAGTAAGTAACCTAGTAAAAAATGAATCAATGATGTAAATTAAAATCCTTCATAATATATTTATTATGAAGGATTTTAATGTACATTATTACACAGCAACGTATGCCTTTAACGAAGTTTGAACACGGCGATGTCGTATGGTGTGAATTAAATGAATATTTACTTTAGTTTCATTTTCTTGGGCTATGCGCCACCCTGGCAGAATTGTAGAGCGTGTTTAGGAAATGAAAACAAACTAAATTTTCATTAGAATAACCACTCATTTATTAGTAAACCATTGCACGTTAAAACAATCACAATAAAATAGCACATAAAACTCTGTAACAGCTGGACATTTTTGATCATTCTAATTTCAAAAATTCAAATAATATGCTGCCAGCTCCCACAGCATAGAGGCTTTTCGTCTGCCTATGCAACCTCAAAAAAAAATGTGTTGCTCAAATCACAATTTCTACAACAGTGCGTGGCATGCCAGTAGTCACGTAAAGCGTCTGAGATTGATAACGTGATCATTAGTGGAGTGTCGAGTTATCGTGTGTGGCGCCTAACCCGGCTAGCTGTGTTTACTGCCGGGCGTTTGGGCGAATTTAGATGCAATTATTTAATATTATCGCATCATGCACTGACCTCGTATTTGGATCACAATTTGCAGGTCATTGGAATAAGAAAGTGTGACGTGGAGTTCGTTAAATTGATAGGATATACGACTTTATTTTATTTTTTAATAATTTAACTTGTTGTCAATACTTTTAACTTCTTTTTTTCTTGTATAATGGTATCTTTTGTACAGTTAATCACAAAATTATCTGAACTAATTCAAAGAAGAGAACTGTCGCAGTCAGATTTGCAATCGTTCTTCAATAGGTATTAATCAATCACCTTCCCTTCTCAAAGGTTGGCAAGAAGCCATCTTGAAAAAGTTGCTTGGTACATGGCTATAGGGTCGCATCCATACACGAGACTGAACACAGCTGGCTACTGAAAAAGATAAAAATGAAACCACCTTCAAAAAATAAACAAAAGTAACAGGTATAATATACTGGTTACCAGTTTTGGAGTAGGTGATAAATTAAAGAATTTCCTATTAGGGAAATAATAAATGATGTAGTTGAAATGAAACTAATTTTCGGATTCTATCGCGGTTAGTATTTTATTTTTCTCCCGACGTTTTGAAGACTTTGCAGTCTTCATGGTCACGGGGGGGGACTCAATGATGGAGTTCTAACGTAACAAATACTAAAAAAATACAAATCGAATTGAGAATCTCATCATATTTGGAAGTCGGTCAAATCCGTGATGGTAAATAAATAGAATGTTTTCATAAAATTGAAACAATGAGTTTAAATATCTTTTATAAAGTGTTTCGTTTTTTAACCTCTACACTTGCTAAATAGTGTAACAAACTTTACCCCATCAATTCGATATGGATTAAACAGTATCTTTCTCGAACAATACCTCGATTTAATAACGCCACACGGCACGCACACGAATGTACAAAAACTAGAGTTTTTGCACCCCGCGCTTCCTACGGAAGTATCGTGCGAGGGAGATAGAAATAGGAATGGTGCGAGTGCGAGCAGAACGGCGATCGTGGGAAACACAAGGGTGGCGATATCCCATACGAGCATTGAAGTGGGACGGTCATGTGGTAGTTCCATTTGACCCTCCGATTGACCAGGACTTGCAAATTGTGGGTGACGCGTCATGTTTGATGGTTTGTATGTGGATTTTTTATGCTGGAATTATTTTTATGAGAATCATTTACGTTTTGATATTTGAGGGACATTAAAATGAATGAAGGAATGCTACTTCAAATTATAAATCACACTTAAAACGGATAAAAGTAATCATGAATGGGAAGATTTTTAAGAAAATTTCTTACTAGGTAGGGGAATTCATAAAATATAAAAATAATTGAACTAAATTAATTTGTAACTCTCTTTTGTCCGTAAATAAAACTTCCTATACCTTCGAAAAAAAAAATGATATTGCGTAGCTAACTAAAAAAAAAAGAATCAAACTCAATTAACTCAAAATTCTTGCTTACGCAGAGATCTACAAGTGCTTTTAATTCGTTTTAATTTAGTATATAATTTATAACATAGTTTTATCAATCTCTAATTAATATATAAAATATAAAAAGCCCTGAATAATATCTAAAAATATTAATTCCATACAGCTAACTCAAACATTCGCAGCTCCCCGACTACGCTATCGCGATTCCTGCGGACATCTGTTGGGGTGCAATTAACTGCTAGACACCTGTGCGAGTGTCTGACACTAAACGGGACCGACTCGGCCAACAACCTTTTAGTGGGGTTAGCCGTTATTAGGTACCGACAAATGAGCTATCATTTATTTGGCATCAGATTAATTAGGAACTGTTTCGACCCTAATTAAATTGACACGTATTGTGTGATATTTGGGTTAATTTTCCTTGAGTTTAATAACTTCGTATCCTAAACATATTTGTTGGAAAGTATAGCTGGTAGTAGGATATATTTTATATCCGCTTGGAGAGCGAACACCGTATAAAAGGTGTTAAAACCCGTTATAGTTGCCCACGTAAGTGTGTCGCGTTCCGGGATCAGCCTGGGTATATCGGTTTCTAACAGGCCGGTATAATTGTGTCGACTGGCGAGGGTTAATCATCTCTCGTCACTCGACATTCTATTAGACCCATCTCCGCTTATCATTAAGTGCAGTAGGGTCACTGTGCCGTACCCGTATAAAAAGTAATATTAATGGATTTAAAAACATTAATAAACTTCATGATGTGTCCCGTTAACTGAATACCATACGAAGATTTGTCATTAAACATTTTATGTGGTGTTTTTGTTTCTACCTGTATGCATAAAAGTGGATGGTAGGAAATTGCAAAGAGGAGTTTGCTCGGACTGGGGTTATAACATCAAATGAATATTCATTATAATTCTAATAATAAATACATTAAAACTTTTTCGGACTTAATATTAGTCTTAAAATTATCCGTAATATTTTTTTTATTGCTTTGTATGACGAGACGAGCTTGCCGTTCGCTTAGTAGCAAGCGAAACGACCGCCCATAAACGGTAGAAACACCATCCAACACCTTGAATTACAAAGTATTGTTTGGTATTCCACTGCGCTCGCCATTCTGAGACATGACATGTTAAGTCTTATTATGTCCAGCAGTTACACTGGCTACAATGTCCTACGAATCGGAACACAATAGTGACTACACACAGCTAGGTGGCAAAAATAGACATCCTGCGTAAATGCCTAATTTATAAGCTAAAATATTTTAGGTCGATTACCCGGCCAAACGAACCGGCAAAGGCCTGACGAACCAACCCGAAGCTAATACGTTGAATATTTTTAAACTTCTAAAATAATGTGGGTGATGTGTACGCAAAATGTAAGTTATTCAATTGAGAATCATAATTATTGGTTAGATTTGAATCACTCGGAATGTTAATTCACCATGATTATTGATTTAGGGAACTGAACAGGCCGGCGTTGTGTTGATTGGCTAGAGATGCCTAATGTTTACTCGTCAATAGCTATTTTATTGTAACGCTACTCCACACACCATCAGGTGCAATGGTTTCACTTTATCGTCCTCCTGTAAAATAAGATATAAGAATAAATCTACCCGTTCGGTTTTTTGCATTTTGTAATTCTCAAGAGTTATAATAATCATTAATAGGTAAATAAGTTAAGTGGCAGTGTGCATTGATTATGCAATATCTAAGTTATTGGATTAAATTTTAAGGCAAATCATTAATATGTGTAGGTGCGCCAAACTTGCAATAAGTTTATAGTTTACACCTCTGCACACTTGTGGCTTCTGGAATACATCTCTGCCTACACTATTGGGAATAAGCGTGGGCTTATAATTTAAGAATGTTGTCACGTCCTTCTAATACGCGTAGGCATATGTGACTATTTTGTATTTACAGGATGGATGTTTGAAACGGAGCAGTAAAGGCAAAGAACTTAATTAATGCAGCTAAGAAAACAAATTGCTCAGGAAACTGGTCATAATTTTTGAAGACATTACTGCATTCACTGATGATGAAAAAATGTACAGTGAGCAGCAATTTACTTAAATAAAAATGTTCAGTGATCTCGTTTTTTATAAGGATGCCAAGATTATGGAGCCACTAGACTCTAAAGGTTTGAGGACTTTTGAAATAAAAAAAAACTTACCTCGTACAATTTGTAGGAAGTGAAACTCTAATTCGCTTTTAAACATAACAAATATTTGTATTTAAGGTTGAATAGGTAGATGTACGAAAAAACGAATTTCATCATAAAATAATTTATTTTTTTCTTCACATTATAACTCCTCCATATATACACTTATATACAATAACTAGCGTATTAAATACAAGATATCAAAATCACACGTTTAAAATAGTGTGCTTGCTCTGTCACAACCATATTTTATAAGATACACTTAAATTCGCTAGCTATTCCGACAAAAATTTCAACTTGTAATAACTTCACCCCAACGCTCACTCACGGTACAGAGCAGGACAGTAAAACATAGTTATTCATAGGATTATTTTGTGGTTTCTCACGTAAAACTTACTTATTCTATGTCAGTAGCGTCCCTACAACCTGATTCCTACCGGCTTCCCTTTTTAGTTTAATTTACGTTTGGCGCCATTTTTTTTCTATTATATTGGCCGCGATATGTTAACTAAGGCAATTTTTTTGTCTAGGGTTACCTTTTGTAAGATTCAGATTGAACCCTTCGCCACTGCTTAATTGGAACGCTTTGTAGTAGTTGTGCTTATTTTTAGGCGAGTGCCTTGTTAGACATTAATTTACCAGTAATTGTGAAAACCTTATCTACAAACCTTACTGTTAAAACAATAAACAAATTTGGACGCTATGAGTATTTAAATGAGACTTCAAATTCATTCTAAGAGTCCTGTTTTAACCTGTATCGTCAGTGAGAGTGTTTATATATCACTAAAATGTATTTATTAAAGCTTATATTTTGGTCTTAAAATGTATGTACTAAAAACGTGACCGCATATTGACAATATCTTTTGATATAGGTTACTCTATATTTAGTTTTGGTATATCGGAGGTATTTTATATTTTAAAGTTTAAGAGGCAAGAATGGCTGTTGAAATGGCCGTAAGTATGGTTTATTTATGACTATTTCATATGACTTTTTTTATTATAACGTACGTATTTTACACAACAAATATAAAGTGTCACTTCATTCGGTAATAATTGACTTTATAATATAAAATATTGCTATCACACAGTTCTTAATAAACTATTATATAAACCTCTATACAACAAGGTACAGTCTCCGAAAATATAATTTAGATAATTGTTTAAACTTTGAGATCTAATGTAACATCGAGCAGTGAAATGATTCGTCTGGCACGAAGAAAGTTATTGATGTTTCCTTTTTTATTCAGTAATTATAGAAAGCATAATGGAAATATCTTTAATTTTATTAATATCTTAGAAACCTTTATACTTTAATTAACATGTTTCGTTGTACCAATTACCTTCCAAATCAAACCACTGCGCAAAATTATAGAATTCTAATAAGCCAATTCCGCACCCCATGGTCTATAGGGTTTCGAACTGTTTTGGGAGTATTGGTGGTGTGGTGGCGGATGAGGATACGGGGAGGGGTAATGTGGGGCTGGCGGGGCGGGGTGTGGTCCCGGCGGAGCGGGGGGAGCAGGAGGCGCTGGAGGATAGTGAGGATAGCTCGGAGCGGCTGTCAGCGGGGCAGCTATCGCCGTAGGTACTGCCACTGTCGTTGTAGCTGATGTTGTTGGTATGTCTTGCCTATGCCCCAAGTCTGTATATCCTGTGGGATGTTGAGGCTGCGGAGCTACCGGCGCGGCAGGGTACTGTGGGTAGCCCCAGTTGGCGGACTTCGCTGCGAGCTCCCGTTGCGCGGCGAAGCACTGGAGGTGGCTCATGAGTCGCAGCCGCAGTGGGTCCTGTATGTCTAGACCTTCGCAGCTGACGAGGTATCTGGCTACTTCTGCCGCGCATTCCCTAAAACCGATGCTGTGGTAGTCCATTGCGTACCTTTGAGGGTCGTACGCGAACGTGTCTAGACCTGGAAAGAGGAGAAAGTGGTTAAAAATGGATTACGATACGAAATGGGAAGATATTTAAGATCACAACAAATAATATTCACAAAAATAAATTACATAATTTTAAAAATGGTAATAAGATAGCTCAAATAACAAAAGCTCTTTATAACCAGTCTTATAGCATTTGTGATGCAATAACAGAATCCAGTCAGACGCCACGATTTGCATTTAAATAAGAAACAGACAAATGAAGACAGTCTATAGAAACAACCCCTAAAGATTGCGTCCCCTTATGCAACAAGTAAACAGAGACGGCTATAGGGAAATTTGCAAGAGTGAAAGGGATGGACAATGATTGCTCGTAACGGGCTCCCTGTATCCGGACTTCCGAGCGTATAAAAAGTAAAATAAGGCGCGCCGCTATCCCTTCGTGAGGGAAGTAGATCCTTTGAGGGTTCAGTCAGTGGGCCACCGGGCCACGTGGGGAAAAAACACAAACTACGTGTTTTTGGACTTCTTAGTTATACTTGAAAGATATTGACGTCTTTTTTCTTATGGTTTTATGAAGTTTTGTATTATTATCTACTCGTCGATCACTCCAATTAATGTCATTTTATAATTAAGTTATAAAATTCCTTTATGCTTATTATTACTTATAAATTCGACTTTCGTTTTTAATTTCCATATTGACTTTATGAAGAGTCCGATTCTTTGTAAATGAATATTTTCTTTGATTTTATAGAAGGCTTTCTTGTTAACGTCTCCTGATTGAATATGCCAAGAACGTTACTAATTTAAACATTCGAATTTAGAAACTTCCATTTTTAAATTCAGAACATCTATACAAACTTTATTTCCATCATCTAATTATATGTTTCTAGGCACTCTAGTGGTCCTTCCTTCCGTCCTGGTACAGTTGGCATGATTGTTCATATTTTTTTGTTATTTTTTCTGACGCAGGTGTGACAACC
>NC_051139.1:3539411-3558242 GCF_014839805.1 Manduca sexta
TAACGAAATAATGTTCAAGATAAATTGAAACGAGTCTGAGAGACAATTTTCTCCAAATACATTAGGGTTGTCACAAAATTACAATGTTACGGCTCGTTAAGGCTTATTTCGCAGGAATATTTCATTTCGCACATCGCTAGTTGTCGTTTGTGACTTCGCTTGGAATCTAAATGTAATTATAACTTTATAAAGAGATTGGAGGTTTGAATTGCCTAATTATATAACGATGTTGTGTATGGTGTTGTTGGTTAGAAACAGTAACCTTATGTTGGGTCTTATTATCTATGACAGTGTAAACTCATATCACGGTCGTGTTACGTTATCTTCGTGAAAGCGTGGAATGGTATTCTGTATTTCAATTTCTATTTTGTCAAATACGATGTAGGCCAAACTTGAATACGCACTGAAAAAATAAGGTATGACATAGAAAATTAGTTTTTTGTATTTCGGGTGATACGAACACATACAGAAAGAATATAGTGCTGTAGACTAACATAAGCATCGGGGGTTTCTGATCGGCCCCCCGAAATATTGAATTACTACGTAGAACAGGACCACAACGTAGTTCGCTGATGCTACTGCATTTTCCGAACGTGATAATTGCCAAAGGACTCTTGTACTGCAATGGAAAGTGTAAACGTGGTGTATTAGGTTACTTTTTGAATCACATTGCGTATAAGATTTTTTTATTAAGGGCTCGTCAAAGTGACTTCACTGCACCTGGATTTAACTGAAGGGAAACCCAAGATAAATGTCAACTGACGAGAGATGAAAATATACCTTGACTGTCGGCACAATTAGGCCGGCCTGCTTCAGCAGCCGAAGCTAGGGCGAGTGTAAAATAAAATACCTTATTTATCACGTAGGCGAACAAAGTTGCATTTATTATACATCAAAACAGTTTATAAGATTAATTAGGATTTCTAAATTAAACTTAAAATCACTTATATAACTACGGACATTTTAAATTAGGGATAAAATTCCTAAGGCACACAAGGCATTAGGTAAAAAAAATTAGCCAGTTCGGGTTAGTAGGGGGATATAAAAAGATAACGTGTCGCTTCGCGGTCCTCACCGGTGAAGATAAGAGCCCTAGCCTAGCTAACCTACCACCCTCTTACTAGTTGCATGTGTCAAGAAAGGTGACCGTGAAGAATTAGTCAATGTTCTTCACCGACATCTATTTTAGAGAAAAAAAAATATATATTGACGGGAAAAGTAGAGGGCAAGTGCCCTCGTGGGAGACCATCGGCTAAATGGAGTGAACTAATCACTAAATCTTTGTAACTCAAGCATGATGCAATTCACGCCGCCGATGATAGAACCAGATGGAGGACGCTTAGAGACTCCATAGACTCAGCCTACTGCGGTCACGATCCTCAGCATTGAGGCAACGACAGGATGGGTTGATTATAGAGAATGAATGACAGCTCCTTTGCTACCATTTTATATTAAAGTTCTATATGACACTTAGCAACTTACATTTAATGGTCTATTGATCAAAATATGTCTACACCGAAATAACTCGCCGTGAAAATTCTTATTCAATTGTTTTCTCAAATATTGAGCTCTCCTGTCTCAAGATTTATTATAAAAACATTACAAATGGATACATTATAATATTTCAGCCTTTTACTACTAATAAAATATGTTTATGATATTACTTAAACGCTTTCAATGTTTATCAAAAATAAACCTTTGTACTTAGTAAGAATTATATGTTTGTATGTGGGGAGACCTATTTAAACACACGTCAGTTTATGCATGTAATTAATGAAAATATTTGCAAATAAATCATGATAAATGACAGAGGAAACCTCAAAAAAAAATTCATAAAAAGGCTTCAAACGTGCGTACCCTTGTGCTAGCTATTTATTTGATCTGATTTATCGTTCATTACATAATATGAATATGATCTTTTAGTGTGATCCGTTCCCCTTCATACTTCAAACCTGACTTAGGAAGACAATAATAATTTTGTGATAAAAATCCCTTTAAAATAAGATCATAGGTATATTTTATATTTATTACATGTTCCTTCACTAACCGTATATACTATCGATAGTAAAATCGTGCAATCATTTTATAACTTTCATTGATGACAACCCCGCTTTTTTTCGTCTGGGACTTTTTTTTTGGTAGCATAGAAAAAAAATCGCACCTGCATAGATTATGGTGTGCGCTAGCCTTAAGGTAAAATTTTAAAACCATCGATAAACGTCAGTGTTTGAAAAAAACATTATTAAATTATTATCACTTGGTTTTTATATTGCGCAGTAGTTTTTTTCGATGAAATCACTTAAATATGAATTTTGTGAAACCGTGTTTACGTTCCAAAAATGAAACAAACTTCACACTTTAGTCACTTAACGTGTTATCGAAGAAATAACAAAAACTGCAAAATGTTAGCTCGCACCGTTGTGCCAATCAATCATCGTTAAAAGTTTCGAAATATTCACATGAAAAAGATTATTTCGAAAATACTTTAAGTTTTGATGTTTAAAGTTTGCACACGTTAGACAGATCAATAGTGTAGTTGACGACTTTTTTATATACATTTATCAAAAATGTATTTCATTCAAAACCTATCGGGAAAAAAAATTTCAAAATCATTATCACCACGCCCCCACTTTTGTTCACAATATGTCAAATATGCTTTATTTTTCAACCAACCTTTATACTGATTTTACAGAAGATAATTTTTTTTTAATTATTTTCTGGTACTTATAAAATTATAAATTAAATTAAAAATAGGAAACTACCCTATTAATGGAACAAAATAAAAATCTATCATGTAGCACATAAGGCTAGTGGCAGTGGGAAGGGCACATAGCTCTTAGAACTGATTATATATTGTGCACCAAGCTATCAAGTGGCGATTATGTGCCGACATTCGTAACGTTGGACGTTCTCCTACAAGGTGGAGAGACAACCTCGTAAAGGGCGTAAATATTAATAAATAAAAATGCTGGATGAAGCCCTCTTCTAACAGGTTGGTCTGGAAATATTTAGAACAATGAAATACCAAAAACCGATGAAAAAATAGAAGGCATATTAAAACGCTTGTGACGGGTCAAAAACAAAAACTGAAACCATAACTTCACTACTTTACAACTTCAATAAAACAGACTAGTCGCATCAAACGCATAAAATTCATTTGAATTACATATCGACCGAGCTGATCATTTCGGTGATCAGTCCCTAGGGGAGGTGCCGGCGGGCAGGGGAGGGGCTTCCCCCGTTAATTACCCCTAGTTATAGCCTGTCGCAAGTTTAATTAGCATCAGATGCATTAATAAATCGAATAGCAATTAACGGCTGATAGTTGGCTAATTCGGTAATGGCTAGCTTTGTCGCTATGAGAGATCCTCGAATGGAGTGAGCCATCGCCTGCGTATCGTTTCAAGGGGTGTTGAGATAATTATTGTTGGTATTACACTAAATGTCGGCTAAGATCAGGGCTGGTAATTGCCCGAGATGATGCAGGTAAGTTTTGTGTAAAAAATCTGTTGAGAGATATTAATAAAATGTACTAATGAAGTTTTTAAATAAACAAGTTTCTTCAATCGACGAAAATTTAATAATTAATTTTTCAAATTAAAAAATTGCCAAAATCCTTCAATATCCCAAAACGGTACCGGCATTGAGTTTCCGAAAACAATAAATAAATCTTAAAATATTTCTGAGTTCATATTTCGATTTACTATGAATTTCATCTATGTAAGAGTATTTAATTTCAATAGAAATAATTCTTTCAGGAAATAAAATACTGTTGTTAATAAGACAAAGTAATTTCAGGGAACCGGGATAATCGTTTTGCCCGTGTCTATTTCTTCTGGATTAAGCAGGCGTATTCACGAGATTCCAGGAATTCAACTCACATTTACCAAAATATACTGTATTGTACAGTATATTTTCACCAAATGATGATATGAGCAATTAGCTTGTACAATGGTAAGCGGCAATAGCAAAATCACAAAAAGCATTACGTAGTGGAAGATACTGCGGTATAAGATGCTACGTCTTATAAGGAAGTTTATGATCCAGTAATAATTTTTAATTTTACTGATGGTAGGTTATATTTCATGTCCGCCCGGATAGCGACCACCGTAAACAAGGCGTTAAAGCCCGCCACAGTGGGTCACGTGTGTCGCGTTCCGGGATCAGCCTGTGTATATCCGGTTCCAACAGGCCGCCATAATTGTGTCGACTGTCGAGGGGTAATCATTTCTCCTCAGTCGATATTTATTGGACCCCACTACACTTACTATGAGATACAGTGGGGACTTTGCCGTGCCATATAAAAAAAGAAAAACAAAACTTTGTATGATGTTTCTACTGTTTTTGGGCGGTTGTATCGCTTACCATCAGGTAAATGACGTGTCTGTCTCGTCATAGCGCAATAAAAATATAGACAATGCAAATCTAGACGACTGGAGACCTTAAATTTGTCATATCTCTGAATTATAGAACCAATTCACGTATATATACTACAATAACAAAGGAATACCTCATACCAAGAATAATAACACAAGAAAAGAATGATAATATTTATACTCCACGCGGAAAATATGATATGGCCTTAAAATGCGAATAACTGACGAAAATGCCAGACGAACTATATCCAGAATAGCTATGTCTAATTAAAGGTCTAGGCCGCCTGTGTTAGCCGGTCTGTCGCCAGGGTCGTGCGGTTTTGCGCCGTCCCTTTTAGCTACTTTTTATGCTTATATGTATATGGAAACAATAACGTTCCAACTTTGAAATATTGGTGACGATGTTTTTTAAGTACACAAGTAAAATTCAGGAATCATTTTTATAGTGGAACGTTGAAAAACTACGTAAAAGATGAAACTTAAAAAAACCGGCAGCGATTAAGATCGTTTATAGAAGTCGGTAATAAATGATAAAATTACCTCTCTCCATAAGTTGCTTCAATTGAATTACTAAATTCAATTGAAATTCTCAAATAAATTTTAAACATAATTTTTAAATAAAAAAATGGTATAACCCATTGAAGTTAGTATTAATAATTAGGATTAGATAATTTCACCTTTTTTATCTCGTTTATACGTTATATTAATTCCGGAACACAAGTTTTTGGATTATAATTATATTAAGGCGATACCTCAAGGTCCATTTTCATACATTTTGTTTCACCTTTAATCTGGGTAACTAAACAAGTATTGGCAAGTAAAGAATTTAAATTCACGTCTAGTTAGTGATTAGTTCTCGCAGTTGAAAGAAAAACGTAAAAATAATTAATAATCATGGATATTTCGGCCTTTAAAATTTAATATGACGAAATTTTCACTAACTAGACGTGAATTTAAATTCTTTACTTGCCAATACTTGTTTAGTTACCCAGATTAAAGGTGAAACAAAATGTATGAAAATGGACCTTGAAGTATCGCCTTAACAATTTATTTTTAGATCAGTTTCATTTAAGGTTCTAAGTTTTTTTATTGCTTTGAATGGTCAGACGAGCTTGCCGCTCGCCTGATGGTAAGCGATACGACCGCCCAAAAACAATAGAAACACCATCCAACACCTTGAATTACAAAGTATTGTTTGGTATTCCACTGCGCTCACAATCCTGAGACATGAGATGTTAAGTCTTAAATCCAGTTACAATGTTATTTATTATATGCATAAAAATATGTCTAGAATTGGATATGGAATTGTCCTTTCTTTTTCAAGATTCGGTAGCCAAATTTTTATTGTATTCGAACGCATTTTTTTTTTACTCATCGGTGACCACGTAATGAATTTCGTTAATTAGAGCATAGTCACATCAAAGTCATTTCGACACGGTTTACATCATATCTTGGCAATCATAAAACTAAAGCTACTCTTAAAACTTCAAACGTTCTAATCAATCTCTACTTTTTGTAATACATATATTATGTATGCAAAGTTACCTAAACTTCGTGCTATTTGGTCAAAGACGCTCTTAATAGACTTTAAGTTAAAGATTTAACAATAGCTGAGATTTTTTTTTCTTGAGTTAACTGCCTCGGTGGCGTAGTTGTATCGCGTGCGCGGTACGACCACTACTCGGAAATCCTGGGTGCAAATCCCGTGTCGACCAAAGTGAAAGGATTTTCTGCTTACTATCAGTTTGGAATTCATACCCGATATGCCAATATAGAATAAAACACACTTGGTCAAAAATGGATACCCCGGTTTCACCTCTGCCTATCCTTTTGGGTAAAAAGGCGTATCGTTCTTACTTTTAAGAAAAGCCAAAATCCTTGATGGCATTTTTACAATTTATGGATAGGTGTTATGTATAATATCAGAAGAATGAAATGATTTCTTATGTTTACGCGTTTTAGCCATTGAATCAAAATTATTGTATAAGTATATTATTTCAAGAATGGAATGTTTAACGGCTTAGTATTGTTTTAACAATTAATAGATAAATATAAATAATAAACACATTACCCGAACATTCCCAACACGCCGAATCTAAACACGTCACCATGTCACAAAACATCCGCCCGAAACAAACACTATCCAGACAACATCGCACTATTTATGCCGAAATGGCAACGCCACGGCTACCGAAAATGGCTTTAATTAACTCCCCCTGCCACCCTGTTTTAAAAAAATTGTCTTGAAGCTGAAAATATATATTATCGTTTTGTTTTTTAATTGTTTTTTGCTATCGATGTGTAGTTAAATTAAGGAGACCTTTAAGTTAGAGACTACAGAGCTTTAAAAATTTATATATACATACATACATACATTGTATCACGCTTCTATCTCGTAGATGTAGGCAGAGACTATGGATTGCCACTTTGCACGATTCGGGCATACTTATCTCGCTTCCTCCACTTTCATCAATATTTTAATGCATCGTCCCGGTTCAGGGTACTTCCGGACTAGCCTTTACTAAGAATCTCAGATATCTGACATTCGAAGGTTCGGTGTGGTCGACCCCTACCGGCTTTTCCATCCAAATTTGTACTACATAAATAGTCTGATTTGATAGCATTCGACATATTTATAGGCTTAATCAGAGAAGGTATTACAAAGGTTTAATATACGCCTGTAATGGCGGTAGTGAATGCCGAATCTAAAATTCTGCTTTTCGTCCAACGCCACGACCAATGAGAATCACTGCCCAGATGATCGTAATTATTTTAGACTGCACTAATTCTATTAATAAGTTACGTAGTGGTAGTTTGCTCCATTTATATGTAAATGGAATCGAAATTTTCATCGGAAATAGATAATACTTGCAGTTTTTGCATTTCAAAATTGGTGATACCTTTTTATTCCGTTTTCGCTTATATTCATCCCATGGTTGTCTGTAAGGGATTGCCTTGTAAGATAAGACCGCCATTTGTACTTTTTACTCGTTTCTTGTACTATATTTTTTGTTTCTGGTTTACAATAAAGTATAATAAATAAAAATACTAAGTCAGTTTTGGTACCTTCTTGATTATAAAACAATATTTTCTAACACCATTAGTATTATTTTGAAATTTAAATAGCCTTAAGTAGCTCTTGTGTGAAAAAAGCGTCAATACTGCGATATTTAATCTTGGTCCTTTTTTCTTTTTGTTTGAAATTCGGCAGCGCCCAGACAATCCGTGACCAGGCGCCGATAGCGAAACCCGTAACTCAAACACCAAGAACGGAACAGCTTCCAACTTTATTTCGGCTTCTTTTTTCAAACTTCTTTCAATTTGTGCCTGGCTTCGGCAGAAACGGATGCAATCAACTTTGTAATTAAATTGGTAATTTAATTTGAATTTTTGCTTACGAACTAAAAATGTTAGCTGGATGATATTTTTATTACTGGCAATAAAGGAGAATGAATTGTAATGGACTGCTTATGGTGCTTTGCAATTACTTTAGACGTTTTCGTATCTTCAATTTAATTTAGGTTAATTTTCAATGGGTGAAAGTGATGATTAATAATGGTTTTTGTACTTTCCATTATATTAATATTCCTCGTGTACTGTCCCACTTCTGGGCATGAATCTGCTTTGTAAGTTTAGGCTTTATTTACATTTGTTATAGTTATATAATTTCAATTTCAGGTTCACATATTAATTACCTACGTTTTTTTTGCTTTAAGTAACGAGACGAACTTGCCATTCGCCTGATGGTGAGCGATACGACCGCCTATAAACAATAGAAACACCATGCAACGCCTTGAATTACAAAGTATTGTTTGGTATTCCACTGCGCTTGCCATCCTGAGACGTGAGATGTTAAGTATTATTATGTCCAGTAGTTACACTAGCTACAATATCGTTTTAACCGGAACACAACAATGACTACACACTGCTGCTTGGCGGCAGAAAAAGACATTGCGGTGATACCTACCCAGACGGACTCTCACAAAATATGAGCGACCTACCACCAGTAAAACTTTTACATTGCGTTACTAAATGAAACCACATATTGGTCTGTATAACCTATGGTCATTAAATTATATCAAAATAATTTCAATATAAATTACTAGCAGTCTTTAAATCACAAATGGGACAACTAGATAATAAAAGACTTGGTAACAGAACAAGTCATTTCAAATAACTCGTATTTCTATGTACTCGACGTTCGTAATTCGCGACAGCTGTGATGATTCGTCAATTTGCTATTGTCATGCTTAGTCAGCTGCCCCAGGGTTGCAGACGAGGCCGCGGGAACTCCAACAAGTGGAAGACTGACGTTGTGTTGTAAGTTCTGATTATGATAATGTTGGAACTGTGAAGGTTGCAATGTATGGAATTGCATGGTTTACCACTTGCACGTGGTTAAATAAATTATAGTTTTACTCTGCCTATTTTATAATGTACACGAGGTGTTTAACTCGGCATAGTAGTCCACGTAAGTTTACCGCGTTCGGAGATCATTCCGAGTATATTCGGTTCCAACAGGCCGGCATAATTGTATCGACTGCCGTGGGGCAATCATGTCTCGTCAGTCGACATTTTTTTAGACTCCACTTACCATTTGGTATAGTGGGGTCATTTTGCCATATACAAAATATAAATAGCACGTTGTGGTCGCATTGGTAGCATTCCCAGCGTACTATGAAACGAAAGAGTAAAAGTGATGCCCGCAAAACAGATTTTTTATTTGCCTGATCGGACTACAAATGACAGCATGAACTCGGATTATTCCACAACAACCAAACCATATATTGACAAACTATATCACCAACTATAGAAATAAAAATCAAACAAAAATAACCCGTAAATCATTCGTAATTAAGTGTAAACTCCAAAAACAACCATAACCCGTCACCATTTCTGACATTATTAACCAGCGGCATCTCCGAACGGAACATTTGACATTTTCATTAATCAATACTCAGTTCTCGTCTCAATGGACGCCCGTTCACAGTGATTGAACAGGGAGTAAGGTACTGCGGCCTTTGTTCCCTGGACACGGACCTACGGCTCCAGTGGAAAATGGGCCATCCACGCAGAAATAGTTATTGAATTGAATGTTACATGAAGTGTCTTGGATTAAGGGTTTAGGCATGAATATTTTTAACAGAGGTCACACTTAGCTTAGTGTCAAAAGGTAATATTGTAATCGAAATTTGAACAGAATAATTTCAAATATGGAATTTCAAATACCGTTTAAAAAAAATGCGACAGATGGCTGTATCGGAATGTATCCATAATGTTTATCAATGGTATTCCGAACTAAACGCAAAATATGTCAGGGAAATATAATTTCGAGAAAACCTACGTTTCGTAAATATAGCTTTCTTTTCACTTTACAGATATTTTCTTTAATTATTAAATGGAATTTATATAGTATATTGGTTTAGTTTTTATGTCACTAAAAATATCAAAAATCTTTGGTGCATACCTTTTTTTACACGGCACATTGTTATGAAAAGTATTATGCAACCGAATGAAGAATGCTTGGCTAGAGTTTAGCGCGTATAGCATATAGCATATAAATACCAAAGACCGGATACCACTCAGAACTTCGACTCATAAAGAATATGAACACACTTACAAGGCTATGTGTGTGTATGTACGTCGTGTGGGAACACTGTCACACCATGCCTCCTATATAAAAGGAATATACGCCTTAATACAGTACGTTAATTAGTTACTACTACAATCTAAATAATCAGCTGTATATTACGTACCCATAAAGCTTGTAATCTATAGCTATTAAAAAAAATACATATGAGGATAACAATTTTCCGACATATTTAACACTTCTCTAAGGTTCTGGGTTCGGGTTCCAAGTCGGGAAAAGTGATATTGTGTTTTTCTTTTTAGTATCAGTCTGGAATGGAATTTGTGCCAGATAAGGCGGTAGGCTCCATGGGGCGGAACACAGAGGCGAAAATTCGGTGCCATGGTTTCACCTCTGCCCAACCCTTCAGAAATAAAATGAATGTATATGAAAATTTCTTGCACTTTGATGTTAGCTTTACCTTTTTACTTTCGCCGTATAAAATGTGAAGTATTCTGCTTTGTAGCAAATTCTGACCGCAAGCACGCAAACGTGTTTGTGAATAATGTTCAAGGTCGGTGACCCTGGCGGCAGGATCAAGTACCACTACATTAAGTTAAATATTAAAGGTGTAAAGATATGTTCTATTTTGGTTTGGATAGAATAACTCCGCTTTGGGAATAGAATACATAAGGTGCTTGAAGTATACAAAGAGTGAGGTATACAAGGTGACGTTTCGTCATAAAATAACAATACTCATTGAAAATCAGCGCTGAGGTATCGGACTGGTACTGCAGCAAGAAGGTGAGTGAGGGTTCTCATTGTTGGCAGAATAGGTATAATTTATTTTTCTAATTTTATGTTTTTATTCTCTTTTTGTTACTATGTGTACGTTATACTGTTTGTGTGCAATAATCAAATCTTTCTTTCTTTCTTTCTAAATCAAAAGAGTAAACCCAAAAGATTTTCTTACCATTAACAAATTTGAACATCGATAGTAAAATTATAATGATTTCTTATGTTTACGCGAATGTTAGATATTGTAATAAAACTATTTCAATGCATTCCTGACGAAGGTTTAGGTTAATAGTACATTACGGTTTTATTATTGATGATTACTGTTGAAGAAGTTCCGTAGTTGTAGTGTGCTGTGGTTGAACAACTTTGTAACACAATGATTTTCACGTGGGATAAACTGGGAACAGATAATTAATACAAAAAATGGGAAAAAAATACAATAGGTATAATAAAGCTCTTGTAACCTATCTAACTATTCTAATAAAAGAAAACTTTCGAATTCTGTTGAGTCACGTCAAGTTTGTATGGGAACTGGGCAACTTCCATGATTGTTAAGAGGCAATCGTGGATAAATATTATACATAAATAAAAAAAATGTATCTATAGACATTCATAGGAACAGAATGCACAAAATATTTTTTTTATATGTGCACAAAAAAAGTGACTCCTCTGCACCTATTGGTAAATGGAGTGTGGCCCAATAGAATGTTGACTGACGAGAGATGATTACCCCTCGGCAGTCGACACAATTATGCCGGCCTGTTGGAACTGGATATACACAGGCTAATCCCGGAACGCGACAAGTGAGCCACTGTGGCGGGTTTTAATATCTTGTGTACGGTGGTTGCTATACGGGCGGATATAAAATATGTTCTACCACCAGCAAATGTAACGGTTCGCATGCCTATTTCTTTCAAATAATGAAATGTTTTTCTCTGATTTCTACAACGTTACTAATATATGATCCAATAGCTTCATGGAGATACCAAAGATTCTTGCTTCATCACATTCATTACACAGTTATATCGCTGACAAAGGAATTCCTAGACTGGAATTGAAAGGACTTATTTAATTTATTTCTTTGTTATTAAAGTTTAAATCCCAGTGATAAATCTAAAGTCTTCAAACACGTTTTCGCGTCTCCAACAGCCGTTATATCCCTTCCAACTAAGCTGAAATAGTAGAGAAAAATAACCCGAACACTATTGCGACTGGGTCGTATTACTTTGAAGGCTATACACTAGTTCACTCTGTAGGGTTGACACAAGTTTCTATTTCTGTTAAAGTATGCTGTTATTTTAGATTAAATTTAAATATGAATAAATATTAAGAGAAGCATGCCATAGCAAAGTCTGCTTTATAAAATTATAATATTAACATTATCTGTAATAAAAAAAGCTAGAAAGTACGTCCCGTCGAAAAAAACAATTTGTAATTTGTCTAAGTTAATTCTATACTGACAATTATTATTTAGCAATTTCTATATCGAAGCGGTATTTGAAAGTAATTACAGTGATTTGCAATTAGACAGTTATTAAATTATTTTCTTCAAATACATTGAAAGTATTTAGGGCGCGCCTGGTTCCATTCTTAAAAACAGCGATTTTTAAAAAGAAATAAAACACGTACGTACGTTTGTAAAGCCTGCCAGCCTGCATTAGGCCAGCATGGTGAACTAACGCCTAGCCCTCACTGCAGAAAGGAAGCCGGTGTTCACCAGTGGACAGTATATAATATAGGGCTAGTGTTACTATATTAATAAAAAAGCCATACCCAAAAATACCATCAGCCCTGGTTTAAGTAAGGGTGGTAGAAAACGTCGGCATTGCTGGGTCGGAATTAATTTGTAGATAAAATTTAAGAGGCTTACCGAACAAATACCTTTCAGTGGGCTTTGACGCTGACCGCTCGCGTAAAATTTCAACTACAGAAACTTTTGCCTTTGCTGTGTGTGTAGTTTTAGGGCGCTGTTGGATTATGTTGTTCATTTTTATTCGTTTAAAGGACTTTGGCTGTTGTTTCATATTTCGAGTTTCCGAAATATTTAATGTCGTATTATTAGACAACAGAGTTTCGCTCTGAAGTGCGATATTAGCTGAGACACTGTCAAATTAAGGTTAGCATCTTAAGATTGTCTAAAACCGCAGACTCTGCAACGCGATCAGTCACGAAGGTCGATTTTCCGTCGTATGCAATGTAAACAAGATATATACTTATAATTTTCTATGCTTCTCATTACATATTGTAGTAATTTTGCCGAAAGAAATACAGTATTATTGAATTTCCAAAAAGAATGTCCTAAATAAACTCCGTTTATAAGTTAAAGTAGGGGTCAAACAAAACCCACTTCGCTCATGAATATTGAATTCTTGGAAGACGCGGAATAAAAGTTTTTTTATACTCAACTCGGCTTTGTGCGAGTGGCGACTAAGTTTCCTCACCTAAAGCAATATGTCTTCGCTTTTTATTATAACAGAATAGAAAGAAAACTGGGATCAACTTCGGCTGTCTTTAAATTCTCTTTAAAAGTCGTTTCGTCGTTTGGTTATCGACTGGCTTGCGTGGGTATATTTATTAGTTACCAGTGGCTAAGGGCCCATATAACTGGATTACTATCGGCTTCAAATTGCAATTGATGTCGGCAAACAAAAAAAAATATATATATTTTACTAACAAATCAATAATTTATATTTATATCATAGTGGGGTAAAATCCAATTATAATATTTTGTATTAGTACCTACATTTTGCGTCGGCTTCACAATAGAAAAGAAAACATTATATACTCTAGCGATTAGTCTGGCGCTCGGATATGTCCTATACATTTGTTTTATTGGCGTTAACGATTGAAGAAAGACGTTTTGGTTACAGCCACAGGAAAACCAATTGGCTACTTTTTACCCCGTTATTTGGTCCCGTGGAAATATTTTACTAATATAATCTAATTTTTAAGTAGATGGCGCTGGTATCGTATGATAGTGTTATGAATGGCTTCAATGTTGGGACTTTTGGAGAGGCTTCTCATGCAAACGAAGCCGAGAGCAATACTCAGTATTAAGTAATTTCCACATTAATTAAATACATAGTTCATTACTTTAACGTTAATTCATATAACAGTTTCCTAACACTTAATATAAAAGAAACCACTTAGACCTTCTGAAACCACTTATATCACCTGCCGAATATAATCTACATTTTTGAACAATCGGGTCCCACGAGACGTTATCTTTTTAAAGTCTGTAAAGTTAAAATCTTTGTTACATAATTATTAAGTCATTAGTTACAGTAGGGTCTATTTTAAAACGTAGAATAATATTATGCCTAATATCCAAATGTCAAGGCAGACAATTGAGTGCGTCCACATATTGCTTAGCTTATCCGAGGTCATTTTTACATTGCATTACTACATGAAACCACTAACTCGTCTTTACCTCTGCTAACTGCTAATATTGTCTCAAAAATCATCTATTAATAATATTGTAGTTAAAAGTGAACATGGCGTGAGCGTGAGTGTATATCTGACCGAACGTTTGATGTTGCCGCTACGACGAATTCTCTTAGAGTAGTAGTAGTGGCGTTAGGTAGTATAAAATTAAAATTGCTTTTTATTTATATTTATTTGTATCGAAATTACACTTTTATATTTTACATCTGCAGTTCCGGTAACTTATTGTAAAGTGTTCTTTTAAAGAAGATAAGTATCTGGTTTCATTTAGTAACGCAATATCATAATTACAAATTTTACATTTGGCATATACCTCATTGCAATTTTAGTTCATTGGTGGAAATTTGACTGATACCCTTAGCTTCAGTGATGTTAATATCGCATGGAAAAGAGATTTTATGATAGCACCTAAAATAACGAGTTAATGATAGAAAAACTATATTTCACTCCGTATAAGATTTCAACTTATAAGAAAAGATATGGCAAGTCTATAATGTGTAGCAACAAAAAATCCAATTCCCATATAATTTTCAACCAATACAAACATCCTTAAAATGTATTTATGGTAAAACGAAAATGCCAAACTATATTCTAAACTTATTCCATCCGCCCTCAGCTAATACAAAAAGCCAGTTTATAAACAAACATTACATCGACCAACGTGCGGATAGGGTAAGATCAAAGCGAATAACCTCTAAATATTCCAAAAATCCGACCCGGAGGGCAACGAACCACGAAACAGGCATTCGGGACTCAGCTAGGCTTCCTAAGGCTTACGTTGTCCCCAGACTTTAGATACAGACCCGAATTTTGGCGCCTAACGAGCATCTACTTAGACTTATCTCGTTCGGAAAGTAAATATTTTCGTGTAGATAAAAAAGTTATGGTCAGATTACTTACGCACGTCTATTTTCACTTTGGGATTGTAGTTCCGGAGGTTGTGTAAGATTTTATGAGTAAAAGTTACCGAGAGGAGTTCGAGTTACTTTTAATTGGGATACAGCACCTACCATTTGCAAATGTTACTCTATTTTGGGTTTTAATTAAAGACCTTTTATCGGTGATTAACAATCTCACAACACACGACAAATAAAAAGCTGTACCAATTTAGATTTCATGCTTTACTTCCAAATTGGTTAAGGATCCATTGCCAGCTCTAATTGTAATTCCCGCAGTCGATCCATCCTAATTTACTCGCTTGTCAACATCCCCCCTGACACCTTAATAAACCCCAACCACATCCCAGTTGGCAACACTAATTTCATATTTTATACCAGTAAGTTGGTAGACGCAGCCCGCGGCGTCCCCATCTGTGTAAGCCCAACTTTTAACGATTAGGTAAAATCGAGTTTATTTTATTCATAGGAGGCGAAACCCTCTGTGACTGAGCGTTTTTCAATTTGGACACGGATCGCTGATATCATTGAGAAGTTGGGATGTAAAAACAATTTTATGTCGGTTGAGCGGTTTTGTATATTGAAAATCTGAAGGGCATCTCCTTACTTAACGGAGTGTTGAATATTTTGTTTGGTTTCCTAGTTTTAAATTAGATTGTTGGCAAGTATAGGCATTATTCAAGGGTCTTGGAATTCTTTTCATTGTAATTGGTTCTTTGCTCTTTGATTTATACTTTGGTGTTATTAGGATAAGTGGTAATATTTTTAATTGCATGAAATGAGTTTTGTTGGGGATATATTTTACATCCGCCCGGATTCGGTTCTAACAGGCCGGCATAATTGTGTCGTTTCGAGGGATAATCATCTCTCTTCAGTCGGCATTCTATTGGACTCCGCTCTGCTTGCCATCAGATGCAGTAGGGACATTTAAACGTATAAAAAAAAAATATATTGTAACTAGAATTAATTGCGACTTCGCCCGCAAAAGTCCATTCGTCTCCGAAATACAATACTATCAGATATTAGCGTGTTGGACCAAATATAAACTTCAATTCTATTATGAGATTTCTTAATGACTTTACGAGTGCATTAAATTACTTTACTATTAAAGGTAAAAAAAAATTATAGCAGTAAATAAATCGAAACAATAGCATTCTTCAGTAAAATACTAGTCTAAATCGATCCAGTAATTTCAGAGTTTGTCGTCTACAAACAAACTTACTAACTTTACCTCTTATGTTAGTGTAAATGTATCGACTTTGGTGTTATTACTAAAATTCATGCCACTATTTATAATAAACAACTTTTTAACTACGCAACAAATAAAAAATGGGGGCCGTTGGTAACGTCAAATTTACGAATTTTCACCAAAACTTGGCTTAGTAAAAGTTCGAAGGTAAATGGTATAATGTTTTCATTAAGATAGTTTTCGAACGATATTTCACATAATACCAGACATTACTGAACTATAATCGAATGCCAAATGAATAAACATTTTGCCTTTTCGCAATTCAAAATATATAAGGTCTTAAACTTAATAAAAGTCGAGACGGCAATGGAAATTAAATTGGAAATACTAATAACTATAAACAAGATGAACGTCTGTACAGGCTCGCGCCTCCAAATTAAAGTGTTTATTAATTATAATTATTACGTATTACAGGCTAATCTTATTTACATATTTTGGATACAAAAGGAAAAATTTGACTAATATAATTAAGTAAAACCACTAAATGCTTGACATGTTAGCCGGCTAACATGACAGCTACATGACATTACGCGTGTCACGGAAAAATAACCTTATTATGTCATACATACATTAGCCGGCTAACATTCCAATAGCAAATGGGTTAATATAAAATAAAATTTAAAAAAAAGAGAAATTTAAGGGGAAATTACTCATTGCTAGACAGGATATTATCTTTCAAGTTTAGTTTGAAGTTTATTCTATCTATTCAATCAGCCCGTAATCACGCACTGCTGAGTTTATCTTCGGCATATTACGGGATCTTCTTTGTTACGTCACTCTTCTCTATCTTGTGCGAGTCTTAACCCCTTGCTTGTATGCTTACTGGCATACCGCGCGAGGTCATCTGCCCATCGTACTGCTGGTCTGCCTTTAATCCTTTACTCGTTTCTCGGGTATCATTTAATGGTTGCCTTGACGCACCTGCCGTTAATTCGTGTAGTCAAGATTCCTGCCCATTTTAAATTCAGTTTGTCGGTGAGGATGCCGACGTCTAAGACTGGTGCGACGCCGAATTTCTAATTTTGGCACACGATCTACCAAGTAGATACCTACCGTGACCGGTTCCATAGCCCGTTATTACAGTTTTATCATCTTCCATATATAAAAGTCTATTTAACGCTGGCACTTATGTGGCTATAGCTTAATTCTTGTGTACGAATAAAAACTTTGTCGTGTAAAAAAAATATTCGAGATATTCGCTCAAGTCGAGCCAGTTCCTTAATCAATAGTGCTAGGCTCTCCAGCTCATTCACTATGCGCAGGTGTGTTTGCTACTCCACATTATTTTGTGTGGGAACACACATAAAATTTTACGTCTGCAAGCATAAACAGTGAACACTCGCGGCAAGTGTTCCGTTTGTGGTTTATTCTAGAATGTTCCGTGTTTCTGATGTTTTTGAGAACCTCTTGTGTTACGTTTTACTGTTCTTGAATTCTTTGTGTAGTGTGTTTCAGCCGGCTCCAGAAATGTAAACAAATATCCGTTTTGTTATTGTCATTGTGTGGGGATTAACCAAAAATATTTTGTATTCCTTCTTCCTGCTGTGAATCCATTCGACATTTTTCACGTATGTTCTTATTCTGAAATGATTTAGTTTAGTTTTTAAGCCCTTACACTTTCCTGACGGTCTCCATTTTTAAGATCATAGGAATATGTTTTATGAAATCCACCAAAATTGTTGTTTGAATGAGAGATTGAACCTAGTACCTGGAGATAAACTCGAAAACTATAACTAACTAAAACAAAAGCCACCAAATTTTTTGTCGGTTACAGAACCAGTACTGCATCAGGTGTGCCCTGCAACTCAGCCGACCCTCCGTGAACGCCAAGCAAATCTCATTTGTACAGGAAACATTAATTGCTCTTTGAAGTTATGCCTTTTGTTCCAACGGAGAAGTTTGCTTGTTTCCAGTAGCGGTGCTGTAAGCTTTGTGGGGAAAATACAGACAATACTCCCTTGGGTTTTATGTAAACTAAGAATATCTCGAACAGTATCTGGCACATGTCAGGGCGTTGACTAATTATAGGTTTCGTGGGTCAGTTGGTAATTAGGGTGCATGCGTTCGAGTGAAGTAGTTCGGACATGGAAACTATGGAGGTAGTAATTTCTGTCTAAAGTTTGCTTTGGAGAGCATGAGAGGTTCTATAATGAATTAAACATAATTTTTACTAGCGTTAGCTCGCGATTCCGCCCGTGTCAAAAAGTTTTCGCGGAATAAATATTATCCTATGTCGTATTTCTGGTTAAAATCTATTTTTGTGCCAAATATCATCCAGATCCGTTGACCCACTCTGTCGTGATTGAGTAAGAAACATCTAAACTTTCGCATTTATAGTATTAGTAAAAATATATCAATTGCATTATTTACATTATGTATACTTTATTTTTGAGCTCTATGCGTACAATGTATCGACACCTCTATCTTAATCATTTAATTTCTAGTAAGTTCCAAGCACAGGCAAAGCGAGATGTACCCACCCCTTTGTTTCACGCTCAA